>NC_136693.1:1802486-1829986 GCF_947650265.1 Symphodus melops
TTGAAGTAGAAGAAGGGGGCGTTCAGTTTTAGTGGTCTGGAAGTGAACCGGCACCTCTCCAAAATTCATCATTAAAATGTTTAAAATGTTAAAATTAACCTTCATTTGAACAACTGTTACTGCATATGACAATCTTGAATCTAATCAGAGGAGCAGAGCGTCTCGTCATGTGTCTGTAATACTGTAGGGATGGGGCTCCCCCTAGTGTTCTTAACCACTTATTACAACGTAGACCGCCATTGTCTCTGTGTTACTTGTTTCATGTCAGTAAAGTGGCCTCACTTGTCTCTCCAGTGGTGATATCCCTGCAGGCCGGCGATGTCCTCCACAGCCGTCAGGATGTGGTCGAACGCCTGTAAACATCAAAGAACAAGACGTGAGCGTGAGGCTCTAAAACGCCGGAGAAAGTCCGAGGTAGAAAACAGGCGAGGAAACCTGGAAACCTGTCTTCAATTTTGGAGACTTCCTCCCTTTGTGAGAAAAAAACAAATTGCTAGTTTGAATCCTTGCTGCGGAGGAGAAGGAGAAGAAGAGAAGGAGGAAGAAGAAGAGGAGGATAAGGAGAAGAAGAGGAGGAGGAAGAAGAAGAGGAGGATAAGGAGAAGAAGAGGAGGAGGAGGAGGAAGAAGAAGAGGAGGATAAGGAGAAGAAGAGGAGGAGGACGAGGAAGAAGAGGAGGAGGAGGAGGAAGAGGAAGAGAAGGAGGAAGAAGAGAAGGAGGAAGAGGAAGAGAAGGAGGAAGAAGAGAAGGATAAGGTGAAGAAGAGGAAGAGGAAGAGGAAGAGGAGGAGGAGGAGGAGAAGAAGAAGAAGAAGAAGAAGAAGAAGAAGAAGAAGAAGAAGAAGAAGGGAACGGACCCTCTCGTGGATCTCCTCGTTGATGGTCGGCTTCCTGCTGGTGGATCGAGGAACTTTGAGCCAGTTGACGAGCGGTTTGATGGTCAGACCCTGAAACAGAAATCAACACAGAGGTTGATCAGACAGAGAGAGAGAGAGAGAGAGAGAGAGAGAGAGAGAGAGAGAGAGAGAGAGAGAGAGAGAGAGAGACACTGACTGATGGAGGATTCATCAGGAACATACAAATAGAAACAAAGAAAATCACATTTTTCTAAAACGACTTTGTGGGAGTGTTTTATCTTCCGGATCAAAAAGTCTCACGTTCTTCCTCTGAAGAGCAGCCGAGTGTGGGTTTTAATTTACACACAGGAATCACTCAGCTTTTCCCAGTTGGACTTTTCTTGATCGACGCAGCGTTAGCCTGACTTTGTGCAAGAAATTCCTCGTCTACGTTCGCTGACGAACTGTGACATGACGTTAAGAAAGAAAGGAGGTGATCGACATCGGCCCCGTCGGTTTCCTTCCCTGACGCAGAGTCATGCTGAGAAACTCGAGTCTGACATGTTTGTACAAACCGGAGTGTGTTTTTCCTCTTTCTGACCTGACTGAACGATAAGTCAAGGAGCCGTTCCTGTCTCTGACTTAATCTCACTCATGAGGGATTTAACCACGCATTGAGTAAACATGTCAGGAGGTTATGACTGGATTTGGATCTCTGAAGTCTCAGCCCGACTTTAACTGCCGAGTGTGTGTGGTCCTTTAATTCGAAGTGACGGTTAGCTCGTCAGGCTAACGCCACGCACTGACTCATTTACTCTGTTTTCCACACGACTCTGTTTGTGAGTTTATTTCTAAATTAAAAAGGTGTTAGTCTGATATTTAACCAGCTTTCTTTTTGTTCTTTATTTAAAGATGTATTTTGGGGTGACTGTGGCTTAGCGGTAGAGTCGATTGTCTCTTAATGTTCGATCCCCAGCTCCTGCAGCCACATCCTCCGCTCAGATCCCTGTAACTCCCTCAGGGACCTTAAATCTCTCCTCATGGACGTCTGAAAACTTCTTAAAAGTCGTCATTTCATTCTGTCCTGATAATGAACCGTTAAAGTTTGATTTCCTCTCGCGCCACAAAATGTTCACGATAAGCTCTGCCGCTGACAAGACCTGATAAATCATCAGGATTGCTGTTTGTGGTGTCAAGCAGTGTTTTACTGCTCGCTGTACGAGCAGGTGGCTAAAGGTTATGTGGAGCATGACATTATTCCGGTTGCTAGGCAACGTGAAGCTTGGAGCCCTCACACAGCTGCGGCAGCTCGGCGTCTCTGTCAGTGACCTTTGAGCGTCTGCGAGTCCCACACTTTGACTCCATGACTGAGAACTGGATGAACTCTCCTGAGTCCAGTGTGGCCACCCGTCAGCAAGGACAGGGACCGGGACCGGGACCAGGACGAGGACCAGGACTGGGACCGGGACCGGGACCAGGACCAGGACCAGGATTTCTCTCATGGATACCAAAAGTCATAATAACAGATACAGCTTTTTGTGGATGAAGCAGGAATTTGGGAGAGAGGGTGGTTGGGTTATGACATGCGGGAAGATTCGAACGCCGGCTTCCGTTCACGGGACGGAACCGACCCACTAAGCCGTCTGCCCGGTCTTAAATTCTGTTTTGCTTCCAGTCCCAAAGCGTCTTCATTTTTCTCAGACGTGTGGAATTTATGAGAACAAAGGGTCAAATATCTAACCTCAGCGAGAGTTTCTATCCAGCACAGAGACAACATCGTGGTGAATGAGCGTCTAAAAGTGACCCTCCTGACCCCCGATCGGTGCAACAACACACAGAAAAAGAAGAAAGACCAGATATCTGGATTTTTGTTTCTGCACGGTAACTTTTTTTTTTTTCCCTACCTGGAACATGACGGTGAAGAAGACGACCACAATCGTCGTGGCGACAAAATAATCCTTGGCTTTAACCTGATTGCTGTCGAGCAGCACCACCAGAGCGAAGGCCACCGCCCCTCGCAGGCCACCGTACGACATCACCACCTGGTCCAGCTTGTCCAACGGAACCAGGCGGAAGCGGTTCAGGACCCAGGTTTGACCGATCACACCTGGAACACAGAGGTCACTGAAGGTCAGGAACAGAAAGACATGCGATGTAAGCTCAGCTCTGTCAGCAGGGAGAGCTGGAGGTAAAGGACACGATTAAAGGTTAAAAGAGAGTCTGAGATCATTGTGATATTTTGACGAGGACGTGGAGAGCAGCGATCAGCATCATGAGGCAGTTTTCAGCTGTGAAACTAAAATGTCACATCGTGAGGATGAAACTGAAAAGGTCGACGCGGCGTGACAAATCAGCTCCGGCCAAAAAAATTGCTTCGGTGAGGATTTAGGTTTTTTTCTCTGATTTCTAATTGGATGTTAGACTGACCCATAGCCCTGAAGATGAAGATGAAGATGAGCGTACAGGACACCAGGCCCGTGTCCCACGCCCACTTGCTCTTGTCTACCGCCGAGATCCCCAGAAAGATGAAGATGATGGTCTCTGCAATGCTGGCCAGAGTCTTCATGGTGTACTTCACAGTGGTGCGAGACTTCTGGGAAATGTTGGCCTCCACGTATTTATTGGCACCGATGCCACAGAAGGTCATCCTGCAGAGAGAGAGAGAGAGAGAGAGAGGCAGATATAATGAACTATTTAATGCAATTTCACGACAGATTTGCTCGCCATTTGGGAAGAATGACAACATAGCAACCCGCCCGAAACAAATGCTGAGTCATCATCTCCAACGACCGGCCTTAAAGGAAACACAACTTAACAACTTAAGGAAACAGGAATCAAAGAAAAGTTGGCCATCGTTCCCCGAGGAATATTTTGTCAGACGCCAGCTGACAGGCTCTAAGATTGGAAGACCTACTGGACCCAACAAAAACCAAACGCTCTACCAAGCTCAGAATAATTCTGCTTTTTAGCAATCTGTTGTAAAACTTCGGTGGATGGAAACTAAACGGTAACTGCAAAAGTTGACGGACGTGTTAGCATGCAGCCTCACAGCACATCTCCATACGACCTTTCTGTGCGGTTGTTTATTTAAGTCCATGTCACGTTGGTACTCACGACAGAATGGCCGACAGGGAGAAGAGCTCGGCGGTCAGGTAGGCCAGGTAAACGAGCAGGAAGACGAAGAGAGGCTCGATGATCCGAACCTTCTTGGTGAAGCGGGTGATGAAGCCGAGGATGACGGCGAACACCAGACCCACCATGGTGCCCCCGATGCTGACGATGAGGAAGGAGGCTGCGGAGAACGAGGGGGGGGGGGGGAGGACGGGGAAGGCTTACAGAAGAGTGTGACGCAGGTTTAGATTCTGTTTTTCCTCTACTCACCGACTCCTTTGAAGTAATCCACCGTCTGCACGTTCTCCGCTCCCACTTCCACGAAGGAGATGTAGACTTTGTAAAGAACCTGAAGAACAGGGACGATGACGTCACAAAGCTCAGTGTGAAATCAAAGTCGGAGCACTTCAGGTTATCTAAAATTTGAAGTGCATCAAATGTTCTGAACCTTCATCAAACACTGTGAAGGACACTTGTCTCCTGTATTTTAGGCTAAAAGACAGAAAACTCCACAGGCTTCTACGTTTTCAAACAAAGGTTTGAACTTCTTAACTCGGCACTTGATTCAACTTTGACACCATGAGGAGAACATCAACATGAATGGAGTCATGGAAACACTTGAACGAAGGCCTCAGAGCTTCTTTTTCATCACAGATGTTTGGACCTTGTGCAGGTGAGTCTGGGACATCTGAAAGCTTTCTTACCTCGGTAAGACGATGTGTTAAATGCAGATAAATAATCCCTCTTTAACACGGAAAGAGTCAGGAGAGTCTGCGGCTGACATCACGTCTCCACACAGCAGGAGAAAAGTCACATTAAAGACTGTTTAATCTACTGCACATCAGAGTGACTGCAGGGCGACACAACACTGAATCACTGCAATAAAACACTTAATCAGGACCTGGAGTTAACGCTGACAGGGAAAGGTAAACATTTAGCTTCTTTAGAAGAGCAAATGTAGAGTGAGGTTAAAAGACATATTTCACACGTGTGTAAATGTTTATTCATCTCTCTCTACAGATTTCATGTGTCGGAGAAAGATATCAGACGATTGTTATTTTTTCTCTCTCAAATGTCCATCTTGGTTTCGGCCCGGAGAACCTCAAACCAGTCGGGCCGTACTTCTTGGCCTCCATGATGTTTCTATAAATAGGACGTGTGAAGCCTGAGAAAACTGGTTCCAATACTTAATTATGCACACTAATAATGTGCTGTGAAGCAGAACGTACTTCTGCATATTGTGTGCTGTGCTTCATTGAGCGACATTTAGTGACCTGTAGTTTCACATCTACCTTCGGTTGGAGGATCTGTGTGTCAGCACTCACACAGTAAAGGTGGATTTGGGGAAATATCACTGAGCTACTGTGACGTCATTAACTGTAAAAGACTGAGGATGAAGTAACATAAGTCTGCCCTGCGTCTCTGTTCTTCTTTCAGTCTTTCAGGGATTGCAGGTCAGCGCTGCCGTTTTCCCACACTTTGGATTTTCCATTTGTTGGTGGGATTATTCTGAGTGCTGCTGGGGATTAGAACAGTGCAGAGTTAATCTGCTCTCAACTGTTTAATCTCTGCTTTCTCAAACTGCTACTGAGTAAATGTGAAGTTTCTCCGCTCTTCTCGCCGCTGTTTTGTGTTTTCATCAAACATTTCTGGTTTACTGGGGACAAATCACAGCTGCGTTTTATAGATGGTATGAAGTTCCTGCAAAGTATTTACAGGCCGGATGAGTTGTTCACTTCAGGGCTAAATCAGTAAATCATGTTTCTAAACATCCTCAATCCAATATGAAGTCACATTTCAAAACTCAGACAACAAAGCGGTGGAGTCCATTAACCTGTTTCCAAACACGTCGTATGAAACGTCCCTCTTCACTCTTTCTTGTCTTATTCACACATGCTTGCACTAAATGCCCAAATGAAAAACCTCATGTTTAAAACCCTAAATATAGTATAAAGCCTCTACTTCTGCAGCAGCAGCAGCTCAAGAGCTTTATTGAAGCAGCTGATAAGCATGTTTGAGGGAACAGGTCACTGAAATGTTGGGAAAGAGCTGATTTAAGTTGTGAAAAAATAGACCAAACAGAGAGTAGAAAGTGTCCTTTGTGGATGTTTTATGGATAGAGAGCAGCAGAGGAGCAGACGGAGATATGTCGGGATGAAGCAACAACTTCAGGAACTGGACGTTTTTTTAAAAAGCTTTAAATTCTGTAAAATAAATATTTACATTTAGATAATATCTTTCCTAATATGTACATGTCGACACTCACCAAATAAATGGTGGTTTGCCATGTTTACTTTATATGTAAGAATGTATGTTTTTGATTTTAAAGTTCCCATATTCAGCAAAATCCACTTGGAGATTTTCCCTTCATGACATCACAAAGGGCAGTAGCCCCTCCCCCAGGTGGGTGACACTCCCACAGCTAGGTGTTTGTTCTGCCCTCTGAGTCTGCCTTCTCACCGTAAACAATAGGACATGGAGCCAGAAAGCAGCGAGTACACCCGAGCCCTTCCAGAGAGGGGGCGTGGTCAGACACAGCTCATTTACATATTTAAAGCTACAGACACAAAATACGGCACATGGCCCTCTGTGTTGTACAAACGCAGCGAGCGAGATTTAAGTGCACGGCCGCAAAAAGAGCCAGAAAAGTCCCTCAAAGTCTGTTTTATCTGGGTGCAGCAGCAGCAGCGTGCAGATCTACAACTGAAGCATTTCTTTGAAGAACACTTAGTGTGCTGACTTTTCATTAAAACCAAACCGGAGGCAAAGATGCTGAGCAGTAATGGAAATATTAAATTGCAAATAAAAATGCTGATTTTGTACTTTATGTAAATTAAGAAAAATCTGCATCACTGTTTTTCTCTTTTGGTATTTTTTTTTTGCTGCATGTGTTTTTTTTTATTGTTATACCCCAAAATAGGCAGATTCGTGGTATTTGAAAACCTACTTGGCATTCAACCTAATTCTGATTCTGATTCCTGTTCCAGCGGGTCCAACTGTGACGTTTTACTACAAATACCCACGGTGCACATGGCACAGTGGAGTAAATACCAGTGAGGAGCACTGAGGGGAAACTCAGTAAACACAGTCTCACCGTTTCATTTTCCAACATGTAAGCCTCTCTGTTGCTATGGTAACTTATGAACTCACGTCACATGACAAGGTGTTTGCAAATAAATGTGTGTGTGTGTGTGTGTCTCACCACAGTGACGGCATCGTTCACCAGCGACTCTCCGAACACGATTATAAAGAGCGTGTCGTTGACGTGCACCTCTTCGAACACGGCCAGCACCGCCACCGGGTCGACGGCGGAGATCAACGCTCCGAACAACAAGAACTCCAAGAGTCCCGCCTCCACTCGCTCGTCTGCAAACACACAGATTTACACGTTGAGTTTAAAACGTACCATCAGTGTGTGAATGCGTAGGTGTGACCTGCGGTGTAAAAGCACTTTGAGTAATCAGAAGACGAGACACTTTTTTCTCTGACAGGATTTTCTCTGCAGAAAGTCCGAGTGAGCTGATGTGAGAAGATAGCGGGATATTATCAGGAGATTTCCCCGTGGGTGAGTGGGAGGGGTCGGTGACGTTTCTCCGGTCTGAGCCGCCGTGATGAACCACATCAGCAGGTTTTTTTAGAGGTGGCTGAGGTTAAACTTCCGTTTACAAATGAAAACACTCCCTGGATTAAAGCTGCTTCATGTAGATTTAGTAGTGAAATTCAAAAGTGAAATAATTCTATTCTATATTTTCTGAACTAAACACAAACTTTATTCAAAGGAAAAGATCGATCCCTGTACACTGGAGAGTTCTGGACCCCCCCACCAAAAACTCCTCATGTAGCAGTTTATCTTCAAACAAGGTCACAGCGAGCAGACGTTCCTCTGAGGACAGTTTGTGTATAACGTTATGAACATAAACCAAATCATCTCTTTTTTTTTTTTTTTTTACTAAAACTCCACGGTGCATCTTTAAGGTCTCTTTTGTACCTGTAATAAGTACCAGCATATGGAAGCATCATGTGCAGTGGTGAGTATGTTACATACATGACTAATGATGACAACACGGGATACTCTGGGGAAAGAGATGCACGCATGCACTGGAGGGTCCCGAGGCAAGAATGATGCTTCGTCCACTTCCTGTTTGTTTTTTCCCTCCCGTAGATGGATCATTTTTATTCTTTTTTCTTTATCGGATTTCCTTGACAAACGTTGATTTCACAGGAATAATTCATGCAACACGTAGCAGGGCAACATCAGATGGGGCCCTCTTAGGGAGGATTCCTACTGTCGTTGCAAGATTTGCACATTTTTGGCCCCTGCTTGGGTTTAAAGTTTGTCAGCCCATCAGGGGCCCCCTACTGGTCCGGGGCCCCATGTAGTTGCCTCTGCATGCTTGGCAGTATTGTGTTCTCCGTGAGAGCTCAGACTCACCGATGACGCCCAGCAGTTTGGCGGCGTACAGACAGAATCCGGTGCAGAAGGCGTTCCACAGCGTTCCCACCACGGCGTACGTCAGGATGGCTCCCAGGTTGTCAAAGAAGAGACGGGCCGGCATGAAGTAACCAGCGTCCCCTACGATGGTCGGCAGCAGGAAGAGGAAGAAGAGGGCGGGCTCTAGCTGGTAGAGCTGCTTCTTATTGGCTATGAGGACAACACCACCCAGGACCAGACCCAGCAGGATCAGCATGCAGCTCTCAGGGACCACGGTGGTGAAGCGCTGGGAGAAGTGGAACACTGCAGGACGAGAGACAGCCGACACACATTTAACAGGATGTTTTACAGGATGTTTTTTTTCCCTCGGGATCAATAAAGTATCTATCTATCTATCATCTATCTAAAGTAGAGTCGGGTTTGAAAACGGTTATTTTTATTTTACAGATTCTCCAGAAAAATAAGCTAAATCTGTCGGCTCACTTCTCAGAAATGTTCTGTTTTAGAGCACATTGGTAAATCAGTGTAAATAATTATATATAAATATATATATATATATATATATATATATATATATATATATATATATATATATATATATATATATATATATGTCTGGTACTCGGGAAAGGTTAAGTATAATCATATCTAGTCACTTGAATGTTGCATGGCCTGTTTTTTTGCATGGGTGAAATCTAACGTGGTCTCAAGCTCTTCACAGGGTTAGATCTAATCCAATGTGACGCCTCCTCTAAGTACAGTCCAGTCCAGTTACCATTCACACACCAGCCTACAATGACTGAATTATAAATGAAGAGTTGGGGACTCTTATCGCAGAGCCAAATGAGCTCTCTCAATAAAGCTGCTATCATTTTTTATGACGTCTCTTAAACTCTGCAGAAATGTGATGAGGAGAGGTAGAGAGCTGCTGCTGCTGCTGAGTCATGACTTATTCTACTCCTGAAATACCTGAATTTCAGAGCGTGTGTGTGTGTGTGTGTGTGTGTGTGTGTGTGTGTGTGTGTGTAAAGTGCCGATGAGTCATAACATCCCCTCTCTGATTGGTCAGGAACATTTGTCTCTTTTAGCCAACATGATGCAGGACGTGGCCTCGGACAGGTAGTTAGACATCCATTATGTAAGGTCAGCTGGGAGTCAAGGCAACACACACACACACACACACACACACACACACACACACACACACACACACACACACACACGAACGCACACACACATGCACACACACACAAGGACAGACTTGAGTGACAGGCCTCATAAATCACCAGGAGGACTCAAACACATCAAAGCATGAACGTCACACAGCTCTGTGTCTGTTCTCTGCATCTAACCGATGATCTGTTTGTTTTTACATGACGTTAACTTCGTCTCCATCAGCTGTGTGGACAGATTCTTACTGTCATGGAGGAACCATTTTGATTCATGTGAGATTTGGGGCTTGATTCCTCTTCAAAATCATTCCATACATCCCAGTAAACAAATCAGGATTTAGCCTGTTTTCCCCTCGTGTTGGTCTCTTTCTCTGATTGCTTCCTTTCAGTCTCCATCATCCTTTCCATCGATGCGTGACCTCCTTACATCCTCACCAACACCTCTTGTAGGGCCCTAACAGACGCCTAGAAGCGCCGCTGCTCTTACGAACCAATCAGAAGAGGACAGGAAGTGACAATGTTTGGACTCAGGATGTTTTCTAACCGTCAGAACTGAACTGAACTTCTTTCACATCTTTCAGAAGCTGCTTCAGTCCTTCTTCACTACATCCTCGTTTCCTTTGCAACATGCTCTCGTCCCTTAACAAAGTCTTCCTCAACATCCTCAACATGGTTCTTGACTTCGTGCACCAGGTATCCCCCTCTATCAAACTGGCTATCGCCCCCGTCTTTTAAAAAACCTCTGAGTGTAGCATCGGAGGTAATATCTCCTCCGCTGCTCTGAACCATCCTGCAGCTGAACGCTCCACTTTCTCCGTTTCACCCGACAAGCTTCAAATTCCCGACTACCGACTCGGACTTGAAAAACAGCATGAAAACTCATATCTGATCGACAGATTACGTCCCGCATGCACACCTCTCCTCCGGCCGACTGGCGAGGGCGAGGACGAGGACAAGGACGAGGACGAGGACGAGGAACAGGGACAAGAAAGGAAGGCTGGGTGTAAATTATTTAGACGAGACAACATTTGATTGAGAAAAGGAAACGAGTCTGCCAGAGAAGTTTCTCAAAGGAACTTTCTGTAAAACCAACATTGAACACACACACACACACACACACACACATGTTGGAGTAAATATAAACACACACACACCCACCCACAGCTGAACCTCCCACACACCAGACGGGCGAAAGAAGAGGAACAGTGAGAACATTCAGCTGCTCAGCATGAAGCTCGAACATTTTCTGTTTTCATTTGGCTTTCAGCGGGAAGTCTTCGATCTCTTCTAACGATAATGGCGTGCAGAATGACGATGCAGTGCGACCGCCACATAACCAGGAATAGTCGCATTGCGGTTGCGGGGACCGTTGGAGTCAGTGTGGTGTGTACAGATCCTGGGTCCTGCTGAAGGGGGCGATACTGCTCGGGTTGAGACGACCACGTGATGATGTATGGCGGTTAGAGAAGTTCAGTTCAGTTCTGACCTTCGGGAACAGATGAAACATCCTGAGGCCAAACATTATCACTTCCTGTCCTCTTCTGATTGGTTCGTAAGAGCAACATCGCTTCTACGGTGTGTTCGGGCCCTATGGGCAAATATTAATTGGGGGCCCCTCCAACCAGCGTCCATTATTATTTTCACAGCCATAATGCGTGCGACACGTATCAGGGCATTGACAGTGAGAGCTGTCAGATGGGGCCCCATTAGGGAGGTTTCCTGTCGTTGCAAAATTTGCACATATTGAGGAAATGCTTTGGTTTAAAGTTTGTCAGCCGTTGAGGGGCCCCCTGCTGGCCTGGGGCCCCAAGCAGCTGCCTGACAAGCAGCACCATGTAATGAGGCCTGTGTAAAAACAAAAAAAAACATCTCAGTAGTCCAGTTCGGATCTGAGTGGTGACATTTTTTATCCTGATACGTCTCAAACAAATAAAAGTTTGATTATTGAGTCACACTTTAGTAGCATCTGGTTTGATGAGCAACGTGATGAGAGAAGACTGGACTCATGAATGGACAGAGCGTCTGTGTGTGTGTGTGTGTGTGTGTGTGTGTGTGTGTGTGTCTGGTGTAACATGACCACCTTAATCAGCAGCATGTATAGTGTGTTATTGTTCTGCAGCACAGTGAGTCACCAGCTGCCTAGGAAACTTGACAGTCTGCGTGTGTGTGTGTGTGTGTGTGTGTGTGTGTGTGTGTGTGTGTGTGTGTGTGATGACGGTGGTATAAAATGTTTAAACAGGAGACAGACGGAGGCTGAGTGACAGAGGAGGAGACTCTGAGTCCTGCTCGCCTATAAGCACTGTGATCCAGAGTCAGAAAGGAGGAAGACTCTTTAAGGGGGCGGAGCTAGGTTAAGGAGGGCTTCATACAGTATGTGATAATAAAGAGTTTGATGGGGGGGGGGGGGGGGGGGCGGTGGAGGTTATGAAGGTCGATGTGGTCGAGGGTGCAGGAGTGTGAGAGAGGACGAGCAGCATTGTAGTCAGAGGCTGAAAATGTGACCATTTTTGCAATGACAGTCGGAAACCTCCCTGAGGGACCCCCATCTCACAGGACGCCCCTGCTGAGTGCTCCTAGACTCTTTGCAGGAGTCCAGTCTGGAAGTGATAAATGCGAGGGTCTTATCTTCTTCTTTTTTAAATCCCCCGACAGCAGCTTCTACCTTTTCATATTCTACATCTACGTTCTGTGTTTTTGACACATGATTGTTGTCGGACGGCAGACTGAAGCTTCTTCTGCGCTTTCTGCAAGGACAATATTTACCAGCGTGAACAAACACAATCAAACCGCCAGACAGTGTGTGTGTGTTGTAAAAAGATCGAGGACACTGTGTGTGTGTGTGTGTGTGTGTGTGTGTGTGTTGGCTGGCTGACTCGTCTTCTTTATTCATTGTAGTGATGTTGACGTGGAGAGAGGAGGACGCGTGACCTAACACTTGACCTCTCCGCCACACTAAATGCTCATGTCAGGTTCCTCCTTATAGATATTCTGATCAATATTACCGTCTGCGTTAGGGAAGAAAAAAACTCCCCCGGCGACACTAATCAACTTCTGATCCAGACTCTGCTGGAAGTCAGAGCTCCAGCTGTGTGTAAAATCAATGTGATTATTCCCATTCCACATGTTTTACTTCAAGTTATTGATCCTCCTCGATGTCATGGAGTTTATTAAATCAGCCATAACATCCATTTAAGAGCCTGATGGTGATACGGGTCAGCACCCAACCAGTGCTGGGTTTGACTCTAGGTGTTATATTAAAACATTATATATATACAGGACCCTGTTTGACTGACAACATGATAAATATTCAGAGATGAAAAGTAGACTTCATCATAAAACCAGTACACCCAGCTTGATGTGAGTTTGAAACATTTTACTGGGTAATCAAAGAGACCAGTCCCAGTAGAGACCAGTAAAGATCCAGGACTTACAGATCTTGGCCACGCTGGCCAGCAGGAGCCAGATGGCGATGATGTACGGAGTCTGGACGTAGCTCCATTCCCACTGGACGATCTTGTACCCGCCGCCGTGATGATGATGATGATGTTCCCCTTCCTCTACGTCCTCTCCGGGGCCGGGCGGCTCCTCCGCTGCAGACCGGGCCAAGGCGACACCGGGCGCCCCGTGTTCCGCTTGGGGTCTCGGGAGGAGGAGGAGCAGCGGCGGGGCGGAGGGAGAGGAGGGGACCGGTGAAGAGAAGCCGAGCCCCGGCTCCAGGAGCGGTGGAGTCCCGGTCCCGGTCCCGGTCAGGTCGGCGGCGGCAGCGGCCGTCAGCAGCAGCATCACACGGAGCGGCAGCATCTTCCCCCCCGGTGGTCAGCGGGCTGACATCCCCCCCCTACCTGGTCCTTTTATACCGAGACACAGAGAGGACACGGAGCCGCGGAGGAGGGCCGGCAGCCGGTTTACTATGACAACACGCACACACACACATCCAGAAACACACACACGCAGACTCCGGTAACCAGAGGAGGAGGGGACACCGGAGCTGGACATGTGACCCGGTACCACGAGCTTTAAAGAGACGGAGACACAGCAGGTGGACTCAGTCAGTCCACAGTTCTTCTCTTTAAAGGGACAATAGACCCCCTGCTGTCTTCATGTTTATCAAGTTATACTTCTGTACAGCCTCCACTGTGGCCCTCAAGGTGAACTGAAAACAACTTCACCAAACACTGAAATATGAAAATAAAATAAAAATATGAAAAAAATAAATAAAATAAAATAATGAAAATGAAAAAAATAATAATAATAAATAAATATGAAAATATATATATATATATGAAAATAAAAAAAATAATTTCACAAAACTTGTAATAATTGATAAAACATGAAACACAAAAAGCATTTCACGCAACACAAAATAAATCCACGAGACACGAAACCTTGTAACAATACTTACCACAACATTTTGAGTTTGATTAAATATTTCTGCGTTTTAAGATATTTTATGTCTCTTGTGAAATACTTGGAGCTTTTGATGAATTGCTTTATGAGTTATGTGAACTGTTTTTAGAGTTGACCTTCAGCTACACCTGCAGCCGTAGGCTAATGTTATTGTTTATGATGACACATTTATATGACCTCTTTGTATTTCCTGTCAGCACTTTGTCCAATTAGACTTCAAGTTGTTAGTTTACACTTGACACCCTGATGTTTAGCCATGTTGGACAAAAACTAAATGAATTGGAGCGAAAAAGCACCGAGCCCTTCCAGAGAGGGGGCGTGGTCAGACACAGCTCATTTACATATTTAAAGCTACAGACACAGAAACAGCCTGTTCTGAGCAGGGCTGAAATAGAGGGGTTTATAGACATGATCAAATACAGGATCAGAGTGGATTTACAACAACACACTTCACACACATGATGAAGAGGAGCGAGGACACTGATTTCACCTGAAGAAGAGGAGATGTGACCTTTAAATATTCTGTTGAACTCAAACCGAGGGTTTGAACACTTTCAAAGATTTTCCTGCAAAATTGAAAAATGAAGCGTGAGGTTGCTGCATCGCCGTGTTCATTTTTGACCCTTTTCAAGTGTAGCATTTTATTACATCGTTATTGATTAGGATACATGAAAAACAGTTTGAAATAGAGCAACCGCTACTTTTTTTTTTGTTCCAGCAACAGAAGAAGACGACCTAAAAATATTCTTTAAATAAAACAAACTGTTCGCATCTCTGCGTATGAAGCGTCTCACTATGAAAGACATTCAGTACGACGGCATAAAACCACCACAAGACCCCCAGGTACCATTTTTGTTCAAGTCAGAATCCATTCAGCTCGAGTTACTAAATTATATATATATATATATATATATATATATATATATCACATGTCTTTCAGATGTGTCCAGAGGGGTGGACAGAAAGGAAATGTTTGATTTCTACTGTTTTAATATCGACTCTTATTTTGAAATGTGGAGACAAGTGAAGCTAAAGAACAACCCTTCTATCAGTAGACATGCCCTACAGCTCACAGTGTCTATATTAGAATAATACATCATAATGTATTATTGATTATACTGCTGTGTCTCGCTAAAGGTTGAGACGCTGTTAATGAACACACACGTCCTTCTTTATTAAAAACCTTTATTAATGATAAGGAAACACATCCGATCTTTACGTTATATATGTTCACCTGGATGTTAAAACAGTTTTTGTCCGTCACGCAACTTTTGTGTCTGAAAACAAGTGAAGAAGAATTTGAACTACAAGTCACAAAAAAACAAACTGAATTAAAGTGCAAAAAAAACCCAACAACGACTGTACAGACGAAATGTGCTCACATCCAACGACTGTACATCCTAGTTACATTTAATAAAATAACACACACACACACACACACACACACACACACATTCAAGCAGTGGCAGGTGAAGAGTTGGACAGTTTGGTACCACCTCAGTGATTTTTCCAGATTTCATTTTTAGTGCTCTTATTCGGACTTTGCACTCGTTAAGGGCGCTTCATTTTTTTTTTTTTTTTAAGTGGATATTTAAATATTTCTCTGTAAAAATTTAAACGTCTTCATCTGATCAATCCGGATATTTTGCAAAAAAGCTTCTTTCCTCTTAAAAAGGTCCCGACGTGGGGGACGCTGAATCCGTCATCTCTTTGGCGTCACATTCATAAACATTCATGTTTTAACGAGCCACACCAGCACAGCAGAGCTTCTCCCCGCCTGCAGGAAACGGAGTCAGGAAGACGGTCTGTGTCCTCGTGGCGTTCGGCGCTCTCACTCTGCGGCTCCGTGTTCAGTCTCTGTTTGTCAATAAAGTTCAACGACCCGGCGTTCAGACCTTGTCGGCTGTCTTGTTGTTGAGTCCGAGAGCCTGAACCACGTCGAGACTGAGGCCGCTCTTCAGAGTCCTCCTCACTGAAACACACACACACACACACACACACACACACACACACACACACACACACACACACACACACACACACACACACACACACACACACACACACACACACACACACACACACACACACACACACACACACACACACACACACACACACACTATTTAGTCATCTGTTTGTTTGTGTCAGCAGCTGCACATAAGGTGTCTCATCACAGGAGGGCTCGACTTTGACTCTTCCTGACAAATAAAACAAATGAATTTGTTCTCATCGCGTCGCCTGCTGATACGATCTGATCAATCATGTGAACATCAGTCTCCAACAATAATCAATCAGCGGCAATGATCCGGCTCCAAACACGACGTGAACACTCGTTTCTTATTCACTCGCAGGAAACTCCTCGTTCTGAAGAAACACGGTGAACTGACAGTCCTGTAAATGTTTCTGATTTTAATTTCTTCAAAAGGAAAAAAAAAAACGTGTTTAAAAACGAATTTACAGTAAAGCTTCACCTTTGACGTGCACACACACAGTCATCAACAAAAACAACAACAACAACAAGGCCGAGTGCAGAGTATTTACATGAGGGAGTAAAGAAGTGCCAGAGAGCTGAAAAAAAATACATACTGCACTGTTTTTATTTTTATTTAAGTGTGTGTGTGTGTGTGTGTGTGTGTGTGTGTGTGTGTGTGTGTGTGTCTGTTGTAATCATTCTTAAATGAATAACGTGTGTAAACTTCCTCCACACGAGTCAGTCTGACTTTGCGTTGACTCCAGGGATCACGGCGTCCTCGCAGTTTGACCTCTGCGTCCTCTGAAGGTTATCAGCACAGACGGCGTGCTGGTTATCTGATTACTGAGGATTTATGCAGGAAGTGAAAACACTGATATGAGCGTGTTGTGGACACACAGCTGCTGTTGTGTCTGAACCTGCAGAGACCCACAAACCTCCGGCGCTCTTAAAGGAGCAGCGCAACATTTCAGACCCCCCCCCCGGTACTCACATGACTTCCTGTTCACTCGAGAGCGTTTCCGGGTCTTGGGACTGGACGGTCTGTCTGAGGGATTCTGGGTAACAGACTTGACGAGGCGGTCCATGATCTCGTCCGTGGCGTCGTCCGGCGAGTTGCCGCCGTCGTCTCTGGCTGCAGATATCTGAGACGGACTCACCCTGCCGAGACCTGAGGACCAGAACAAGGATCATCAGGATGTAAGCAGCGCGCAGGGTTCAAGGTCGCAGCGCTTTAAAGGTCACATACTGCGGCCTCCTCGGGAGCGTCTCAGTCCTCCCTGCTCGGCGCTCAGGCTGTTGCTGGAGCTGATCAGAAGGTTCTTCATGTTCTCGTGCTCCTCCTCCTGATCTTGCGTGGCGTCTGCTGCCACGGAGACGGGGGCGGGGTCGTCGTCCTGAGAAACCGCCGCTGAGAACTTCTCAGTCTGGATGGAGTGAAAGAAAAAGAGAGAGAGACATAAACAAGGAGATGGTCTTAAATGTTGACCTTTGACCCCTGCGGAGGAGCCGCCCTACCTCGGTGATCATCTTCCCTCGGGTCTTCGTTCGCTCTCTGTGAGTGGCTCGTTTCCGTTTCAGCGTGAGGACCCGCTCTCGGGTGGTTCGATACTCCAGAGAGAACTCGCTGATGATGCGACAGAAACTGGTGACTTTGATGTCTCGGACCGAGGAGGACGGCTGACCCAGGAAGAGCAGGAAGGAGTGGAACCTGAAGACGAGGACAGGGAGGACAAGGGTTGGGTAAGAAGAAGGGAGAGGAGGAGAAAAACGGCGTGAAGGTGTAGGGAGCGAGGAGAGGAAGGAGGGAAAGAAGGGAGGACATGAAGGAGGAAGGACATAAGGAACAAGGGAGTAAAGGAGAAGAGAGGAGAGGCTGAGAAAGAAAGAAGATGGGTAGAAGAAGAAGAAGTTTGCTTCGGTGGAAAAGGAGGGAGAGGGGATGAAGAAGAAGAAGAAGAAGAAGAAGAAGAAGCAGGAGGAAGAGGAGGAGGAGTAGAAGGATATGGAGGAAGATGAAGACGAGAAGGAGGAGGAGCAAAAAAAGTGGGAAACATTCAAAAGGGTGAGAAGAAGAGAAAAGAGGAGAGAGGAGAGAAAAGGACTGAAGGAGGAGAGGAGGAAGAGAAAAAGGATGAGGAGGCGGGGGAAGAGGAGAGGAAGACGAAGAGGAAGAGCGGGGGCAGATGGACCCGGGGAGGACGAGCACCTGTTGATGACCCTCCTGTGGACCACCTTGAGGATCATGATCCTCTGCGTGCAGTCCTTCAGGAACTCCGTCATCTTGTTCTTCAGCATGGCTTTGGTTTCATGCTTCGCCACCACCTTCAGGTTGTCCCATGATGCTTTGCAGCGTCGCTCCAGCTGGACCAGGTTCTCCGACAGCAGCTCAAAGTCCACCTGCAGGACGAAGGACAGTCTCAGCTGGTCACCACGTGAACGTGAACGTGAACGTGGAGCGGATGACATCAGAGTGTGTTTTGTTTACTTTGGCCGAGCGCGTGATGGCGGGGATCTCCGAGTAGACGTCCGATGATTCGCTGAAGTTTTCCACCACCTGGCTGCAGGTGTGATGCAGCAGAGTCTGACGGTGCACCGTGTCCTTCACCTCCACCACCTTCTCCAGGTAACCCAGCTCGAAGCCTTTAGCCTGAGACACACACACACACACACACACACACACACACACACACACACACACACACACACACACACACACACACACACACACACACACACACACACACACACACACACACACACACACACACACACACACACAGTATCAGATTAAAGCTGCAGTGTGGAAACAGATCAGAAGTTCAGTTTTGTTTAAAGAAACAACAAAACTATCTGAAAAGAGTCAGGACATCAACACAGGAGGAGGAAGAGGAGGAGGAGGAGGAGGAGGAGGAGGAAGAAGAGAAGGAGGAGGAGGAGAAAGAGGAGTAAGAAGAGGCGGAGGAGGAAGAGGAAGAGAAGGAGGAAGAAGAAGGAGGAGGAAGAAGAAAAAGAGAAGGAGGAGTAAGAAGAGGAGGAGGAGGAAGAAGAAGAAGGAGGAGGAAGAGAAGAGAAAGAAGAGAAGGAGGAGGAGGAGGAAGAAGAAGAAGAGAAGGAGGAGTAAGAAGAGGAGGAGGAGGAAGAGGAAGAGAAGGAGGAAGAAGAAGAAGGAGGAGGAAGAGAAGAGAAAGAAGAGAAGGAGGAGGAGGAAGAGAAGGAGGAGGAGGAGGAAGAGAAGAGAAAGAAGAGAAGGAGGAGGAGGAAGAGGAGGAGGAGGAAGAGGAAGAGAAGGAGGAAGAAGAAGGAGGAGGAAGAAGAGGAAGAGAAGGAGGAAGAAGAAGAAGGAGGAGGAAGAGAAGAGAAAGAAGAGAAGGAGGAGGAGGAAGAGAAGGAGGAGGAGGAAGAAGAAGAAGAGAAGGAGGAGTAAGAAGAGGAGGAAGAGGAAGAGAAGGAGGAAGAAGAAGGAGGAGGAAGAGAAGAGAAAGAAGAGAAGGAGGAGGAGGAAGAGGAGGAGGAGGAGGAAGAGGAAGAGAAGGAGGAAGAAGAAGAAGGAGGAGGAAGAAGAAGAAGAGAAGGAGGAGTAAGAAGAGGAGGAGTAAGAAGAGGAGGAGGAAGAAGAAGAAGAAGAGGAAGAGGAGGAGGAGGAGGAAGAAGAAGAAGGAGGAGGAGGAGGAGGAGGAGGAGAACAGTTCAGAGGTAGGGAGAAAAAATCTCACATTGGAGCTGTTGAGGAAGTTCCCGATGGCGAGCAGCGTGGCGAGGATTCTCCTGAAGGTCTGATTGGACGCCAGCTGCTCCATGCCCAACTTGAGGTCAAACAGCGGCTCTGCGATCTCCTGCGGGGGGGGGGGGGGGGGGACCAGACTCTCAGGGATCAGCTGACTCATGACAAACAAAAACCCTAGTCCACCTCAGGGTCCACGTTACCTTCTCCAGAACCTCATAGTTGAGCTTGAAGGCCCAGAGCTGCAGGCGGGGGGTCAGGGCGCTGATGGAGGCCAGGCTGAACAGGAACTGCTCCGCCGTGCCCAGAGGAACGTCGGGATTGGCCATCTGAGCCTCCTGGATCTTCTGCTTCTCCTCCTCCGTGGGGGTCATGGTCAGGATCTTCTGCTCAGGACAGAAGGGTTCAGACTTCACAGACCTGGTCTGGGTACATCTTTAGTAAAGACCGGCACTCGCTCTTTACCTCGATGCCCTCCTTGCTGATGGCGAACTCGTCGAAGTTGAGGATGGCGGTCTTGATGACGTGCACGGCGGGCAGGACGGTCATCCCGATGTTGATGGCGTTGCTCCTCTTTGGATCCAGAACCTGAATGGTGGTCTTCTTTGTCTCGGGTCCTTTCTGCACAGATTTCACGTAAACCAACACGATGACGTGATCTGAAGCAGCAGCCTCTAGTGGTCAACGTGAGTATTACAACAACAAAGCACTTCAGTGTAAAACCAGCCAATCAGCTCACAGACTCTCAGAGTAAACGGCTGAGGAAGAAGAGGAGGAACAGAAGGAGGAGGAAGAGGAAGAAGTAGAGGAGGAGGGGGAGGAGAAGGAGAAGAAGAGGAAGAGGAGGAAGAAGAGGAGGAGGGGGAAGAGGGGGAGGAGGAAGAGGAAGAGAAGGAGGAAGAAGAGAAGGAGGAGGAGGAGGAAGAAGAAGAGGAGGATAAGGAGAAGAAGAGGAAGAAGAGGAGGAGGGGATAAGGAGAAGAAAAGGAAGAGGAGGAAGAAGAAGGTTCTTGTTGAAGCGATTCTGCATCTTCACTGATCAAATTCAAAGGTGATTTGAGATAAATTCTTCTTTGTAAATATGTGAACCCAGACTCAGGATATGTTTTATCTGATGGTTTGTATATTTATATAAATATATGATTTTAGTTTTTCACGTGTAATGTAGATCATCTTTAAATTGGTGCAGAGGTTTGATTTTTCAGGATTATTTTGTTTTGATTTTTGTTTTTTTTTGTAAACATCTGTCGTTGATTTGTTTTCTTCTTTGTGGGTTTTTTTTTTGGAAATGACAAAATATAAATAAATATTTTAAGACAAAAAAAAAAGGAAATAAAATGAATGGATAAAAATCAGATGAAGATCGGGCTAAATAAAAGTCAATCATGGCAACCTGTTACTTATCACTTCCCACAATGCATCTGTTTGTGTCCCCCCCCGCCCCCTCGTTACCTTGGCAACAGACAGCTCCTTGGCTTTAGATTCAAACAGGTGCTCCAGTCGGGAGGTGTCCACCGCCACCTTGTCCAGAGACGCCCACACCGTCCCCCGTCCGAAGCGACACTTCTGAGGCCCGTCCGCCTGCTTCAGCTCCTTCCAGAACAACTTCACCGTCTTCTTCTTCTGAGAGGTCGCCGCCAGGGAGAAGGGAGGAGGAGGCGGAGCTCCAGGTGGAGGGGGAGGAGGAGGTGGAGGAGGGGCCGCACCTCCTGGAAGAGGAGGGGGAGGAGGAGGAGGAGCGGGAGTTCCACCGAGGCCTGGG
Source organism: Symphodus melops (assembly GCF_947650265.1). NCBI lineage: Eukaryota > Metazoa > Chordata > Actinopteri > Labriformes > Labridae > Symphodus > Symphodus melops. The sequence continues at coordinate 1,823,903 of NC_136693.1, forward strand.
GGAAGGGGAGGAGGAGGGGGGGGTGAAACTCCAGACATGCCCGGAGGAGGAGGAGGAGGAGGCGCAGGAGGAGGGAGGCCCGAATAACAAGGGGAGGGGGCGGAGTCAAACGAATCCATGTCCAGCACGTCGATGTCCTCCTCGTCCAGCAGGTCGGAGAAGTCCAGGTCTTTGATGCGCAGGGCGGCGGCGCTCGGCTGCAGCTGCTCCCAGGCGTCAGGAGGACCTCCGGGACCCAGCGCGTTCATCTGAGTGGCGTCCAGGCGGCGGGCGTGGCCCTCCACGTCGATGCTGCTCTGCTGCCGGAAGTTTCTGGTCTGATGGAGCGAGTTCAAGTGAAGGAGAAAAGAGAAACACAGAGGTGACCTTCACGTACAAAAGGTTCCCCCGCCCTCCGACCTGACAGCAGGACGGGTTGTGTTGTTCACACCTGTCGTTCCTCAGCCAGTCGGGCCAGCGCCGCCTGTGCAGAACCTTCCAGCCCTTCCAGCTCCGCCCTGCGGGAGGCGCTGCTCTCACTGGGAGCTGAGGGCTCCACTGAGCGTGCATTCAGGCTGGAGAGGCGCTCTAACACACGACCACGAGCGCCCACGTCTCCGCCTGAAAGGACGAAAAAAACAAAAAAAATAGAGAGGTCTCACTCTGCCTCAACGTCCAGAAACGAAACAAACATCTAAAACGTGGCGTCTTTATTAAACTGTTTGAAGTGTTTATGATTTTGTGCATTTTCAGAATCTCCTCTGCTGCGCTCGGCTCTCACCGGACAGAAAGCTGCCTTCTTCTTCGTTGGTGTCGGGAGCTGCAGCAGCAGTCGGGCTCATGGGCGCGGAGGAAGGCGTTTTGGAGTACAGCATGTCCAGCAGAAACTTCTTGTCGTCGGAGAGAGTGCTGCACTGCCGCTGCATGGACGAGGCTGCAAAACAGGCAGAGTCATCTCTACATGCATGAATCCACTTATCCATTAATTCATCAAATATTCACTCAAGCGTCCATTCACCCGCTGATAAAATATTTATCAACCTTCCCACTCGTCCATCCATTCCTCCTCTCAGTGAAAAGAAAGGTGGATGCAGCTTTTCTCTTCTTGTCATCAAAATCAGAATCTGTTTTTTACACGTTCAACACATCCGTCACGGTGCAAAAACAGTTCACAAGGGAAATAAATAGACGGTAGTAACACCTGACCTCCACCAGGTGGTGCACTCACTCCTCATGTGAATGATTTAGTGAACAAACAGCTAGAGGCCAAGGGTGCGTTCTCCTTTGAGAAGTGTTTGAGTGGCGGCCTCGATGAGGGCGGTTCGACTTCTCTAAGAGTTAAGGAAAGGTGGGTCAGTGCTTCCTTTATAACCTCCTTTAGGAAACACTGGACCTTCCTTTAGGAAAGGAGATAAGAAAGTGCCGTACCCACAAATGTTGGAGGAGAGATGTGGAGACAATCTGCATTTGGTTTCTATTGTGAATTATCTGATAATTAGTTACTGCCTTTGTATTTAATGTAATTTATCGCTTTTATACATTCTCCTATGATTGGAGGCTAACAGGGCTGCACTGCACCGAGGGTGGCACCGATGAGGAGCAGAGGATTGTGGGTAACTGTTTCACCTGGGTCATTCTGGGAGTCTGAGTGTCTGTTTGTGTCGAAGCCGCCGGATGTCGGCTCTGAGGGGGGAAAACAAACACGAGACAGGGAGAGAGATTAACGAAGATGTTCTGACTCTGCAGACATTTCTTCTTCTATTTTTCTAAACACAGAGGAGAAAAAAATAAATAAAAAATGTTACCCTGGCGTGACGACTCCTCCCCTCCGCGCAGGCCCTCCGCAGGCTGCGTGCCCGGGGTTATGACATCATCAGACGTGGACTGCCTGGATTGGCTCAGGTGTTTACTCCTCCTCTTCTTCTCCCACTGTGTGGCCGCCAGGCTGCGCAGGAAGGTGTCTCTGCAGAGAGGCGGAGCAACGAGAACCGTGAGACTGAGCGTGCACGGCTGGCGTGAAGCGGGAAACAAAACCAGGCTTCACTTTCACACGCTGCTGACGTCAGCGAGACAATTAATGACTGCTTCAGTTTTTACTTTATTATGATGAACAGAACGAGCTCGTCTTGTAGTGAAGTGAAAAAAACTATCTGTGTTCATTTTCCTCCCTACGTAATGAGAGACAGGTTACTAGATTGAGGGGAGTTAAAGGTGAGGTGAAGGATTCACCGTTGGATGACAAAAGAGAAACAAAATGAGATCGCACTTTATTTTGAAAATCCATCTGTTCATGTTTAAAGGGGGGGTTGGTAACTTTTAAAGTAGCATCCCCTCAGTGCTCCGTCTTTTTGTTTTGTAGAATAAAAAGAGCTGTGAATGAACTGAATAAGAAACAGACAGAGAGGAGCCTGATGTGTTATTATATATATATATATATATATAAATATGTGAATATAAAGAAAGGACCTGAATGTCGTCACCAGCATGTGAAAGCTGAAAACACAAACTTTAAAATCACGTCAATCAGCAGCACAAAGTCGAGAAATAGATCGATTGAATTTCTTCTTCACTGCAAACCTGAAACCAAACCAGCTGCAGGCAGATTGAACACCAGCGATTAGACCGCACCCAAAAAAACAAACCCACACATCTTAAAGCTTGGACACTGAAACATCCCAACACCAACCAGCCGTGAAGCACCACTTTAACATGAAGAAGTGTTCAAAACACTTCCTGTTCCTGTGAGCAGCAGATCCTCGGGAGGGGATCCGGATCAGTCTAATATCAGGGTCTCCTTCAGGTCTGTGTTTGGTTCTCGTGTGAGCGGTTCTGCTCCAGAACCAACTGAAGGACTCATGAAGATGTTCACGTGGGAACAAAGAGGAAAAAACGTGCAGACACAATGGCTTGTTGTTTCGTTCATTTTCGCCTGTATATTGTCTTTTATTTTGAAATTCAGGGAGTATGTGTGAACATACACGGACGGAGGAGATGACGCAGGGAGCTCATGTCTCCTTTTATGCATCCTCCTCAAACGTCCACTTTGACTTCAGCTTCCACATTTTAACTGTTTGTTTAATTAACAGCTGTAAAGTTTATATTTAATATTTAATTTCATAAGTTATCATTTCTGATTTGTTTTGCACTCATCTGATCGTCCCTGAATTTCCCTCGGGATCAATAAAGTATCTATCTATCTATCTATCTATCTTTTTTTATTACTGCTGCAACACTTCCCCTCTGAGGATCAATAAACGATTATCTAATCTCAGTGTTGTTTAGTAAAGATGTTCTTTGTCATTCCACAGCCCAGTTTAGACCAGCCCAGTTTAGACCAGCCCAGTTTAGACCAGTCCAGTTTAGACCAGTTCAGAGTGGTAGTTTTGGAGGCGGGCCTGGTCCAGGTCCTGTAATCAGCCGTCCCAAAACTGACGTGTGTGTTTAGTGGCTGCAGCAGAACAATCACACAGTGAACGGTCTGCCCAACTTTATGAGTTTCTATTGTTCTGAACTGAAGGACAACAATAGACCCAGTATAGAACCAGGACCAGGACCAGGACCAGGTCCAGGAGACGGAAAGAGAGAGAGAGAGAGAGAGAGAGAGAAAACAAGAGGACGGAGAAGGATTCCTGTGCTGGGAAAAAAAAATAAAAAAAATAAAATAAAAAATAAAACTGACAGTCACAGAAAATCTACAAAAAAAAAATATTAAAAAAATAAAAAGAAAAGAAAATAAAGAAAAAGAGGCGGATCAGGATCTTAAGTTTGATTTGTGAGACGTCAACAGAAGAAGGAAGTGATTTTTTTTTTTAACCAATTAAAACATCACCCAGATCCATCTGCATCATAAAAAAAAAGACTTTTCAGGAAGTCCTCCTGCAGCATCACCAGCATGTCTTTAAAGCTCCCCTCACCTACAGCAGACACACACACAGAGCCCGGACTCCATCCCCCAGCATGCAGCGGGGCTGCAGCAGTACTTACTCAAACTTCCTCAGAACCGGCTTGTTCGTGTTGACATTAGAGTCGTCATTAGAGCTGCAGAGACACAACACAGAGCTGAGCGGGGAACACACACACACACACACACACACACACACACACACACACACACACACACACACAGAGAAAACAAAGGACCGAACCAGAAGCACCTCTCAGGTCCTGATTGGTTCACAGATGAGTGACCTTCTACACACACACCTTTAAGGAACTCAGGTGAACACACACTCACTAAAACACACCAAACCGACACCAAACTACACACACACACACACAACATCTCCAGAAGGTGTACAGATGGCCTAGCGGTTAGTTTGTGCACCACATACGAAGGCTTTGGTTGCTCTCTCTCTCTCTCTCTCTCTCTCATATCAAATAAAGGCACAATGCTTTTGCAGTAACATCGTGCATCCTTTAAACGGAGGCGAGAAGCCCTGTCGCGGTGGTCGTGGGTTCGACTCCCACTTCGACCCTCCCCTGCTCTCCAACACTTCCTGTCTCTCGTCAGTTTCCAAATAAGGAGTTTGAACCCGTGTTTCCCGAGCTCTTTCAGACTCTCTCTCTCTCTCTCTCTCTCTCTCTCTCTTCACTCTGTATTCCTTCCAGGTCGGTTTGCTGCTGCTGAACGTCTCGGACATAAACCGCCACCCGTCACCTGAGGAAACCACGAAGCCGTCGAGCAGCAGCGATGAAGGGACCGACAGTTATTTCTGTTTAGGCTTCTCTGATCGATGTAAAAGAAGAGTCTGAATTTAACCACACAGGAGGAGGAGGAGGAGGAGCAGGAGGAGGAGGAGGAGGAGGAGGAGGAGAGGAGTACTTACCAGAGGAAGAGGTCGTCCTCCCCTGAGCTGGGGGAGGATCGAGGGAGGAGAGGAAGAGGAAAAGACGAAGGCATGAAGAAAATAGGGAGGGAGAGAGAGAGAGAATAAAGAAGGTTAGAGCGTCAAACTAAAAAACACTAGAACGATAAAACGAAGACAAAACATCCCAAACAATATTTAAAAACGGTTCTCAGATTAGGATTAGGATTAGGAGACGATAAAGGATCCACACATCGATCCCGTCTGAGCTGCAGGAACGCTTCGATCCCCGGAGACGTCCTCCGAGACAAAACTAAACATCTACGAGCAAAAGAGCTGTCATCGATGTGAAGCATCCCGGTACACCGTACTGTGCCTATGTCGCCGTGGCAACCACAAAATAAATAAATAAATCATCTCCCGCTCCACTTCACTTACTTTAAACTGGTTTTAGTCTCCGTCTTGACGGGCTGCTCCGGGTTCAACTGGGACGGCTTCTCCTGGAGGGAGAGGTCTGAGGGAGACGAGCTGCGACACACACACACACACACACATAAAACAAACACACACACACACATAAAACAAACACGGACACGAAACACAAGAAATGAATGAACTGCCAAGAATTTAGAGAGTAAAGACTGAAACCATTTCAAAACACTTCTTTGTGCCAGTTCATTCCAATGCTGTGTGTGTGTGTGTGTGTGTGTGTGTGTGTGTGTGTGTGTGTGTGTGTGTGTGTGTGTGTGTGTGTGTGTGTGTTGTAAAGAAGACAGTCTGGCTGCTGCCTGACCAGCCACAGAGATTATTTTTAATTCTAAATCATTTTCATATTTTCGATCATTCTGAAGTTTCTCTCTCAGAAGAAGCTGATTCTGCTCATTTTTCCCTTCTTTTTTTTTCAAACACTTTCAGACATTAGGGCGGGTCTTAAACCTCACCTGTCAGTCAAATAAGCCCCGCCTCCGATTATTAATCCCATCAAACGGAGGAGTTTAAAACCGGGCTCAAAAACGTTTTTTTAACGAGGTCATAAACGTTTTAATTTCAGCGGGGATTCCTTGCCGTCTCTACACAGCCTCTAGTGGACACTCAAGGTACTGCAGTTTTTGGCGCTAGAAGTTCCTGCTTGGTTCAAGTTCAGTTTTTAAGAAGGACGTGTGAAGGGAAGTCCAATTTTGCACATGCACTCCATAATCTTCTAAATGAAGTTGTTTTTTTGAGGCGTCTGACAGCGACAGGGTTGAAGCGACGTCTCAGGTCCGTCCGGGTGTTACAGACCTGCAGGCGCCGGACGGCT
>NC_136693.1:1834986-1884960 GCF_947650265.1 Symphodus melops
GAGTGGCGTCCAACACTCGCTCTCTGCTGCTTTGATGTCCGTGTGAAACGCCCTCCTGGAGAAACTTCAGCTTGTGAAATGAGCTGGAAAAATCAGGCGCCCTTTTTCAAATCTCTATTTTGTGTTTTATCTCAGGAGGACTGCAGCTGAAGTCTCTCCCGGGCGTCGTGTCATCGTTCTGATGAATCCTCTCACGCCGCTGCAAACCGAGCGGGCAAACATGTCGCAGCAGGACGACACATTTTTAAACTGATGGAATCGATTCATCTTCACGACAGTCGAGAGACGCTCCGGCAAAAAACCAGAACACTAAAAATACACCCGAGCAAAGATGGGTGTGTGTCAATGTAACCTCTTCATCCTCAACCAGTGGAGTCATCCTCCAGCCGATGTTTCTTATCCTGTGACTTTCAGCATCGGCTCATTTTAGCAGCGACTTGACTCCATTTATTCAACAAATTTTCAAAAAAGTTTTTTATTTGAGTATCACTGAATTAGACGAGCAGTTTTCTGTCACCAGCAGAGGGCGCTATAACGAGCATGGTCACTCTGCAGAGTCCAGAGGTGATGCACGTATCCAGCTGAGTGACCCGCTCGTCTTCATTATGATGAATTAGCATTTTAAAAAGGACCAACACAATGAAACTAAATCTCTACAGATCGAAGAAAGATATCAGCCAAAATATCTGCAGCAGATTTTTTTTCTCACCAATAATCGGCCTAAAAAGTCGAGCATCAGTCGGGCCTCCTCGTTCTTTACTGTGAATCTTAACACACGTAACATGCAGCCATGTTTGCTGCGACACATTTCAGATCTTTGCACTCGACAGATCTCCACTCGGACTCAAAATAAGCCTCTGAAAACAGAGACAAAAGGAGGCCATGTTTGTCTCTGCAGGCTTCGACCTGTAATTACATGTTGATATAATCGGTGAGTGGGGGAGGAAGGGACGATGGGACTTGTCATTTTAAACTAAATTACAACCGAAGACAGGAGGACAGATGATAGTGTGCGGAGACAGTAAGGACGCGGGGATCCCTGCAGAGCTGCTGTTCTATGTTTAACACCAAGACAAATAAAGAGAGGATGTTTAACTGCAGCCGTGTGTCACGGAGGAACAAAGACCGGCCTGTGTTTCACATGATTCAGTCCATATGAAGACACGCCGTGTGTCCGACCATCTGGGCCGTAAAAGATGCTGCTGAATGGAAAAAAAAAAAAAAAAAAAGACTGAATGTTTCGCCACGAGGGGCCGAAAGGCTGAATGACTGAAGTCAAATAAAAACCCGAGCACGTCATGGGCAGAGTCTGAACTGGACTGATTAGTGATTAAGACTCTTCATTTCTCTCTTTCATCTCACAAAATGCAAAAACTTTCCCCCCGGACCCAAAAATAGGACGAGAGGCTGAGAACACTGAGAACATATTTCCATCCCGTGTTCGTCATCACACAGCTCTCATGTCAGTACGAGGAGACGGAGGGACGCAGGACGGTGGACAAAACGTCCTCACACTGAGAAGGACTCCAGAGAGAAAATGTGCTTCACTGAAATCTTTCTGTTTCTGGTTGATCGATGCCTCAGCTGACAGGGCAAACAGCCAATCACAGTTTGGGGTTTCGGGGTGTCCATCCTCTCTGGACATGCCCCCCCCCCCCCCCATTCCCATTAGATGATGTATGTAATGCAAACTGCACAACCTGCAGATGTTAGGAGAACACGCACAGCTGGATCTGGCTTCTTGAAACGCTCTGATAGAAATCTTTCGGGGGGTCCAACACTGTTTAAATACTTTTTATTGTGTTTGTATATAAACCCCCCCCCGACCCCCCCCCCCCCCCCCGCTCTAACAGCTGAGTCTCCGTGGACTCTGTCTGAGTCACTGGACTGTTCTGGATGTTGCTAACAATAAATCTGTCTGTCAGTGTTTTTGCTCTCGGTCTGGACGATGAGTCAGACTCACTGACATCCAACTTTGACCCAAAATGGCCGCCAGCCAGTAACACTTTCCCTCCAACAGCTGAGAGGTTAAAGACGAGAACGTCCCTGGATTAGAAAGAGCCAGAAATGTTTAATGAGTGTGTGTGTGTGTGTGTGTGTGTGTGTGAAATTCCTGTCTCCTGACCACACACTCCCACACATAGACTGCAGTTACTGACTGTTTGTTTATGTCAAGGGCAGAAGGATTCGTGGTGCATTCATGGTCCATCACGCAGGCTGTTAAAAGGAGCTTTAAAGACCACAGTAAAAAAGTAAAAAATAAATAAATAAATAAATAAAAAGTGAGGATGCTAAAAATCCAAAAACATGTGGGTTGGGCAATCGTTCTTCAGCACGGTACGGGACAACCCGCCCGACGAGACCGAGCGACAGACGGCGAGACAAGAGGACAGAGGGATGGAGAGAAGATGTGTTTATGCTGCAGAAGCAGGAAGTGACCCAGATAAACTTAGTGTGGTATTTCCTGTTAGTGCCAGCGCTGCTAATCGAGTCCCACTCTGAAGAAACAAAAAAAAAAAAAAACTATTTCAGTGGGAAAACAAAGTTCAGGTCCATTGTTTGTAGGCATTAAAGAAGCAGCCATGTTTGTAGTTTTTAGACTGAATTGTGGATTGAGTTACGAGCATGGTGACGGCCGTGGTGCAGAATCAGACTTTGAAAAGGGGGTTTCTGAGTGACAGCCGCAGGGGTTCACGTCCTGCTGCGAGGTCAAAAGACGACAACAACAGACTGTCAGCAGCAACAAAACATGGAAGGAAACACTGATAACGGATGTCATCACACACACGCACACACACACACACACACACACACACACACACACACACACACACACACACAGGATGCTGCAGCCGTGAGTAGCAGCTCTGGAGAAAACAATCAGAGGCCATCCACACGTTTGGTGTGACACGTTAAGGGCAGAGAGGCGGCGGCGTTGTTCGGCCTCCTCCGCACGTGTCCAACAGGAAGCAGACCGAGCAGGTCAAGGCCAACGCACGGTTCACCTTCACTTTGGAGCGAGCTGCCTTTGACCTCATAATGATTCTTTTTTTCATTTTTGACACTTTCAAGAAGAGCAGCCCTGCAGCGTTCAGCCCCCCCTCTCTTCCCCGGGAGGCTTCCAGAAAGCCGGCCAATCAGAGGAAAGTGGGCACAGAAGGAGGAGGGGCTTAAAGAGACGAGCAGCTAAACTTTACAGATTTAGGCTGAAATGAGGATTTTAATCTGATTTAACGATCAGATTTAATGATCACTGGACTTGTGTTGAAGATCAAAAGCTTTGCACCCCGATGAACTCAAAAAAAAACCCATCTGTTCATGCTGCAACCTGTAAATCACTCTGATCAACGCTGCCTGCAGCTATTTACGCAAGTCTGTGGAGTTGCTGCCAACACAAACATGCGTGGCGGCTTCCACAGAAAGAGAACGAGCAGAAACAACGGCGCGCTCCTGACGACACAATGTGCTGCTTGTTCACACTGCAGGAGAGAAGGAGTCTGAAGGGACGCAGCGTGGAGGAGGAAGCAGGCAGGGAAATCCCCTTCGGAGGAGGAAGGGCGGGGCGATGCCAGGCAGAGAGGGAGGGGGCGGTGTGACACAAGGAACTCTATACACAGAGATAAGGACGACTGGCTCTCCAGAGGATGAACCCTGCAGAGATCAGTGATGCATGTTTCTCCTCGCGGCCTCTCAGGCTGTGAGAGCACACACACACACACACACACTCACAGACAGGATCCATGATATAAAGTGAAGACACAGAGAGCTGAGCTGCAGGTCTCAACCTGCTGCGTGAGAAACACTCCCCTGCAGGATGTTTCTCCTCTCAGAGATCCTCCAAACACGTGTGGGGAAGTTTCATGTTCTGAATCCACTCGGATCCTGCGTTTGATCACGACTATAATTCATCTGGAAATGTAAACGTCATGTCCTCGACAGGAGACAAAGACAAACTCAAAACAGACAAAACTAGCAGCCAAAGGAACGACAGAAAAGCTTCTTCAGATCTACGAACGCCTCTATATTATATTTCAGCATGTATTTGTATGCACCTACATTTGAAGTATTCAAAACAGAAATAAGGTGCCTCGGGACGATTCATGATACGATTCTTTCACAACTTATTTTACAAAATGAGAAAAAAATCAAAATCATAAAAAAAATGTTCTTCATGAAAACGATGATGGACCTCGTAATCTCTTCGTGCGCTCGTTTGGGGCGAGCAAACCTGCTCGTTAGGATGGTTTGGTCCTTGGCAGTTGCCATGGTAACGCCTCTCGCTCCACCGCTGCCGACGCTCGCCATGTCACCGCGACTCATTTTTCGGAGTAATCTTTGACACGATTTGTTTTAAAAACAGTCTCACGATTCATCTTTACACCCCCAACGGTGCCTGTCGGACTTTTCTTTTTTTCGTTGCCATGGCAGCAGCGATCGTTTTTGTTTGCTTTTTACTGGGATTGCATCGACGGTTTAAAAATTCTGCTCGCAAAGAGTTTCGAGAATGAACTGATTTCCTGTTTAAAACCATCAGCTTTCCCCGAGTTAAAACCTCAAACAGAAAAAAGGCCTCCATCCTAAAACTGCTGTATAAACATTATATATATATATATATATTCATATTTTTTTCTACTTTAAAAGCTCAATCTTTAAAAACTGGCTTGACAAAAATCTTTCTTTCCTTCTTGTAAATCTATTTTTTTCAAAGTGGAGCGTATGAGGAGCTGAAGCCCTGCTGACTTCTTCATGTGAGCCGGAGCTGGAGTGAAGAACAGAAACACAACAGGATGAAAATAAAAGCCCTGAAAACCAGAGCGGAGGTTTCTCTGGTCCGCCGGGATCAAAAAACAGCAACAAGGAAACAGAAGAGAAGAAACGCTGGAAACAGACGAGCTGCAAAACAAAAAACGACAACAACACAATGACGGGCGGCGGTCTGAGATAAGAGCTGATCTGAGGTCTGCGTATTCGGACAGCAGACGACGAGGACGACAAAGACAAGAAGGTGTCAGATATGCTGGTGCATATTTCACCGTTTGTTTTTATAATTACACTAAATTACCTCACAATTATCTGTCAAGTTTTATTTTGAAGTCCGCAGCCCCGCCTTCCTTTGTTTTCTTCTTCTCTGGTTATTATTATGCATTTGTTTTGCCGCCTCCCCTTTTTGGGAGAGATAGATGTCCAAGTTTCCGTCCAATCACCTTTCATCCTTTAAATATTGTATTATTTTTTATATTCATTTATTTATTATTGAGATATCCTGTTATTTTTTTTGGTAAGGAGCCTAGCTTGCCGTGCAGAGTGATTTAAGCTAGTTTACGTGCACGCGCATTATGCTAACATAAGTTATTGAGTTACTTCCTGTCTGTTATTTTATGATAGAAAAATAAGATTAAGATTGTCGTTATGGAAGATCCATCCTTACGTCACTTTCTTCACGTCGACCAAACCTCACTGGAAAAAAATCAACATTTTATCTGCAACTTTGATATTTCTGCTCTGATTTTAAGGGTCTGATCATGATGGAAAGAAAATAAACTACAGACACGGCTCGTCTGTTTTCACCCAAAGAAACATGAACAAACACACTGATCTGTACACCGAGGTGAAGGAAGAATCTTCAACCACAGAGCAGCAGTTTAAAGATCACAGATAAACTGAAGAATGAAGCCGCTGTGAGGAGCTGTGACACACACACACACACACGCCGTCTCATGACACACAAACGTCACCAAACACAACTATTTCCAGATAACATCACAGTCCTGATCGATCATCCGACGCTACAGGACGAGTCGAGACAAAGCACCGGCAGGAACGCGTCACAGGAAGCCGTTTGTTCTGTTCTACGGAAGCCCACAGAGGACAAAGTGAAACAAGCCTCGGAGACTCATGACAGGACGTCTGTGTCGCTCAATGATGGTGAAATAAATATGAGGTAATCGATAATTACAGGCATGATCAAGCAACTACTTTACAGGGATAAAAGCTAAAAACAAATTCAACAAGTCCCTCATATGTGGACGGTCAGAAAAGCAGCGGTAAAAAGCCCCATTTTCACACACGGCAGCGTGTAAGCCGGATGACAATAGCTGCTACGTAGCTGTAGCTGTTAGCGGTTAGCGGTTAGCTAACCTCTAATAGCTAACTGCTAACCGCTGACTAATAAATTCAACAAAGGAGAAAAACGCTTCACAAACAAAACCAACGCTGGAGACATCCAGCAGTTCATCTCCTCCGTCACTGTCATGTGACTCTTTATTACTAAACTCAACCAGCTTTGTTTCAGAGAAGGCTGTGAGCGGCGAGGACAAATACACATGAAGATTCTTTCGACCAATCAGAGGACTGCAGTGTTTAGCTCCGCCTTTTCGGGTCGGCTCAACATTCATGGCACCCCAACGGAGGGGCCCAAAAAGTGGGACGGTACGGATCGGTTATTTGGGAATCTTTCCCAGGATTAGTCTATGGAAACGCCGCAAAATGCACGCCATACCGAGCTGAACCGAGCTGAACCAAGCCGGACCGTTCGGTGGAAACGGGGCTTAAGGCGCCGTGTCCTCCTAACTTGGGAGTGAGAGCATGAAGAGCAGGGCCGACCCGCTTGGATGACCCCAGCCTCCATACATGGATCACACGTACCAACCACGGCGCCACCAGCTCCCCTCAGCTGAACGACTTTCAACCACGCTGGGTGCTGCCGCTCTTTTTCTCCTGTCCTTACGTTTGGGGTCTTTCAACAATTTGAATCCAAACTGAATATTTTTGGCTTTTGATTCCCTCCTCTATCTTTTTTTGTTGATGTTTGAGAGGTTTGAGTTTGCTCTTTAAAAACTCAATATTTGAGATGTTGTGTTTTTCTGTGCAGAGTCAAACAGTCTAACTTCTAAAACAACACAGGAGGGTTTTTATCTGTAACTCTAGAAATCTCCCACATCAACAGCACGATGGTCACGTGCCTCGTTTTCCAGAACGACAGGTTCACAGGTCAGACACAAAGAGACGTGGATTATCTTCTAAAACGTTTCAAAGAGGAGAAGAGAAAATGTGATTTCTGACTGCTGTGAAAAAATAGTTTGAGACTGAGGGAGGAAATCCTCCCTGCTGCCTCGCAGGAACACGTCACTGTGGTGAAAGAGTTTCCCCTGAGTCATCACTCGTCTGCTGCAGGAGACGAGGGGACGGAGGGACGGGGGCCCGTGGAAAAGAGAAGGAGGACATGGAGGAGATAATTACCCAGGATGGAGTGAACGCGGACGGAGAGCTGAGTCCTCAGGATCAGGATGGGCTTCTTCCCTTTTCTGTGGAAAAAAAAAAAAAAAAAAAAGAAGAGGCAGTCAGAGCTGAAGAGAAACCACACTTTCATTTCTCTGCACGTGTGCACGTTTCCTCCTGCAGGACGGGAGTCAAAGCTGCGGCGTCCATCTGAAGTGGAAACACTTAAAATCTGCTTCTGTTACGAACCAAGTAGATAAATCAACGAAACAATAACAAAAGTAAAAACCACTCATGGAGCAGAGAGGGATGATAGATATTAATATCATACATCTTAGGGTTTATAGAAACACTAATGTCTGCAGAGGGCGCGCTCCCATCCCTCCCCTGGCAGCCCTGCAGCCTTCTGCACCCGAGAAGGCTTCCAGAGAGCTGGCCAATCAGAAGAAAGGGGGCTCATAAAGAGGGGGCGGGCCTTACAGAGAGGCGTTTCAGGCAGAGGGTTTTAGAAGAGATCAATAAGAAGTTTTTTGTGCTGCAAAAAGACGACATGAAAGGTGAGCACGCTTCAACGCCTGCAGCCAGGGAGAGCGGTCGCAACTGATCCACGGCTACGAACCTGCACGCATGGCGTCTGATTTTTTTTTTTTTTTTTTCCAACACGCTGTAGGAACGAACATGTGAACATCTTAAATGAAGAAACAAACGAAACGCACACGGTTCGATACAGCAGGGGGGGCAGTATGTGCACACGAGCCAAGAAGCTGAAAAAAAAAAGAATTAGTAACCATGGCAACCACTCGCAGGCTGAGTCCATCCTGCTAACTGTGGATGTTTTTTGCTATTTGTGAGGCGGCGACAGCGACCTTCTTCCTGCTTCCTCATGCATCACTCACGCTCCACACGGTACTCAAGAACCGCACTCGGGAACAACACACATGTTCCTCGGGTCCCTAATGTGAAACCACCCTGAAGTCTTCATGTTGACCAACGAGCGCAGCAGGTCATGTGCTGCAGCGAGTTCAGAAGACTTGAGTCATCGAACCACACGACTGGAAATGAACACAGACGACACAGAGAGTCTCTTTGCTCCCAAACTGTTATCTCCTGTTGGACTGACAGCAGGTCGATATCAGAACGGCTCAGTTTCCATCCGAGCCGCCGCCGCCGCCGCCGCCGCAGGCCCGCTGGGACGGAAAGAACGACAGCATGGAAGTTTGGAAAGAATGAGAAGAAGAAGAAGTGAGGAGAGGTTGAGTTTCTCTAAACTTAAAAAAAAGAAAAGAAAGTACTCTCACTCTGTAGTAGAAATCCCAAACACGGTTTCTACCTCTAAATGAAACACACACACACACACACACACGACCACGTTTCCATGGCGACAGAAGGTCAGATTTAACCGACTCTCATTCAAATCCAGGAGAATCTCTCTCACTCTGATTTCCAACCAAGTCATCACTTCAGATTCACCGAGGGGGGAAAAAAAAGAAACCAGACTTCTGCACAACGTGACTTTTTTTTTCAAACAGATTTATGTCCAAATAAAACGCTCTCACATTTCACATTCTTCCACATCCATGTGAACTGTCACTTTTCCTTCAGAACTGCCCGGGTGTTAGATTCCTGTGAGGAGCAGCAGAGTTTACACAAGTGTGATTATGAGGACATGAAGATTTATTCACCCAGGGTGCGTGTGGTGAACTCTCCTCGCAGCGAATCGCCGTATCACTTCAGGTCTCGCTAAGCGGCGCTCAGCTGGCCGTCACCGTGAGGAGCTCACAATGTGACCTTCATATTTCTGTTTGTGCCTCGGAGAAGAGGAGCGAGCTGCTTCAGCAAAACATCTGGGAACGTTTTTCAGATTTACTCCCGTAAAAGGAAAACATGGTGACCCTGATATTTCTCACTTTCATGTTGATGCTACGTTTTTTTAACCCGAGGTATCTGCACGTCGTCCTGCTCAGTCCCTGAAACATTCTCCAAATAAACGTGTGCTCTCAATATATATCAGGAAGCATATATTGTTATGTTATGTTGTGAAAATGCACACAAGACGGGGGTGAAGACGGAGCACGGAGGGAATGCCACTTTCAAAATCATGCTAGTTCTTCAGTCCCTCCAGGAAGTCGCGCAAATTCAAGCAATCTCCGCGATTTCTGGGCGACCTTCCAACTTTGTCCAATCAAGTTAAAATATCACTCCATCACATTGAAGTGTGTGCAATAAAATAACTGACACAAAAATAAAAAAAATCGCAACTATTTCGCAATTTTTGCTTCCTGCAGCGATTTAATTGCAAAAAAACAGCTAAAAACATCGCAACATGCAAAGCAATTTTTGGAAAAAAGCTGCTGCAAAATCAGGCATTTTAGGCCGCAAAACAATCCCCCAAAAAGTCTGAAATCCTGGAGGGACTGTTTTTTTTTTTTTAAAGATTTATTTTTGGCCTTTATTATAGAGAGAGGAATCAGGGAGAGAGCGGGGAGAGACATGCGAGAAAGGAGCCACAGGCCGGACGCGAACCTGGGCCGCCCGAGCGAGGAGCAAAGCCTCGAACGAGGCTGCGCCACCAGCACCCCGAGAAAATGACCAATCGAGCCTTTAAATCTCAGCGCATCATTATTCATGTCATGGGGCGGCTGTGGCTCAGTGGGTAGAGTCATCGTCTCTCAACCGACGACGAGGTTAAAAGGTCGAGGGTTCGATCCCCAGCTCCTGTGAGCAACATGTCCGATGTGTCCTTGGGCAAGACACTTCACCCTGAACTGCTCGCCCTGCTCTGTCAGGGTGTATGCAGTTCGCTAATTGCCCGTGGGCGTGACGTCAGACGGAGCGTCGGCGTGCGAGCGAGCGGACAGGTGGAGTGAAGGTCAAAAGACACTTACGCGATGTCTTGGTAGAAGCCGTCCAGCTCGTCTCTCTGCTCGGCCATCGACGAGTCCAGGTCCAAATAGTTTCCATTGGGAGCCAGTTGAAGGGTGCACTCCTCCAGCTGAGACACACAAAACAACACAAGTTCATGTTTAAAGGATGACACACACACACACACACACACACACACACACACACACACACGTCTTCATCACATCAGTATAAACAGATCCTGCAGCAGCTGCCGGCACACAAACAAAAAGCCACTGAACCCGTTCTTCTAATGAGGTCAAATCCTTTTATTACATGACAGACGTCAACGCACCATTAGCTGGGCGCCGCTCTGTGTGAAACGCTTCCTCGGCTGCATCGTGAGTCACTCAATAAAAAACCTGTTTTCAGACATATGAAAGGGAAACCTGCAGAAACGTCTTCAATAAAAAGGAAGGAAGTTGAAACACTGGAACACGTTTGTGCGTTTGGTCGGATCTCGTGTTCTGCTAATCCCTCGCCCGCGCTGTCATTGTGTCTCACAGGTGCGGCTCAGCTTCTCCATTCACACAGGTGAACACACCTCCACACCTGTCTGAATGGAGTGAGTATCAGTAGCAGCGAGCTCGGAGAATCCTTTCTGTCTCCACCGGCCACAAACGGGAGACGCAAAGATCGGCGTGGAGACGCTTTTTAAGATCTGAGAGGACGAGGAAGAAGACGACGAAGGCCCGACATCTTGAACTCGCATTAAGGTTCACGTTGGCTTTAACTGTGACTAGTGCACAAACAGAATCAAGGTTAAAAGGACGCCAGTGACTGATTGGTCACGTTCTTGTGACATCACATCTTATCAGATTTGTTTTTTTTATTGCAAAGTGATTTTCGGGGCTTTTTTGCAGGAAGTGTGGGGAGTCCTGCACCCCCCCCCCCCATCAGCAGACTCCTGTTACATGATCATGAACAAACAGCAGAACTTAAACAGCCTCATTTGTTTTCATTACAATAACAAACACACAACCTGCTTTCATGCTAGCTCTTTACTTGATAAGTTACAAAGCGCTTCACAGATGTTTAAAGCCTCTGTAATGTGAGTCTCTCTGTTCCCAGCTCCCTCCCCGGAGCTGAACTTCTGCTGCTTTTGTTGCGTCCAACCTTCTGACTGCATGTTGTTCTGTTTATTTATAGCCTGGCAGCGGCTGCGTCTTGTAGCTGTAGAAGCGTGAGTCACGGTCAGGTATGGAGGTTTGAATCAAGGGCAGAAAACTAAAACCGGTCTGATGGTGGAAGTGAGCCGGCTGAACACACTCTGAACCAGCACAGTCACATTGTTGTTCCTGCAGCAGCAGCAGCAGCTCCTCCTGCTCAGAATCTTCTGGAAATATCGAGTGTGGAGGCCGAGGTGGCAGAGCACCAACACATGACCTCACCTGCATCTTTTATATTCACTCTGAGTGTGGAGCTCAACAGGCTACAAACCCTTAAACGTCCCATAAAACGGCCGTGTGTCAAAGGTCTGGTTTTTATGCCGGCAGAAGTTGGGAGCTCCGTCTATTGTGCTTTTTTGCTGAGCTCGGCATATCTTTGTGTTTTAAGATGAACTCCTCGTCCGAGCTGTCTTCACATGAGCGGAAGGAAAAGCCTGTTAGCGTCTTATCAACACGATGCTGTTGGTGTTGCATCCGTCCGTCCATCTTTCCATCCATCCAGCTTATCTCCTGTTTACAGCTCCCACCCTTTTCCTCCACACGGCCCACATCAAGGGAGGAAGAAAGGGGGGGGGGGGGGGGGGGGGTTCGGTTTGAAAATAGCCAGGGAACACTGCAGAAGAATTCATAAAATGTTTGGCTTCATTCTGGAGAAGCAAGTCTTCATCTCGTCAAATCACCTCGTTGGATCTCAGCCTGCAGGTCTGCTCTCAGGTCGGCTCTCAGACTGCAGGCCGGCTCTCAGGTCGGCTCTCAGCCTGCAGGTCGGCTCTCAGCCTGCAGGTCGGCTCTCAGCCTGCAGGTCGGCTCTCAGCCTGCAGGTCGGCTCTCAGCCTGCAGGTCGGCTCTCAGGTCGGCTCTCAGCCTGCAGGTCGGCTCTCAGCCTGCAGGTCTGCTCTCAGGTCGGCTCTCAGCCTGCAGGTCGGCTCTCAGACTGCAGGCCGGCTCTCAGACTGCAGGCCGGCTCTCAGACTGCAGGCCGGCTCTCAGCCTGCAGGTCGGCTCTCAGGCCACGATGGGAACAATTAGGGGGTCGGCGGAGGAATGTAATCTAGTCTTTATCTGATCGTGGAGATTCCAGCGTGGCTCCGAACGCCTCGCAGCGGCCTGATTTAAGTCTCCTTTGTGAAACTCAGGAGGACGTTATGAAGCATGCTTTAAAGCAGAGTCACGCTCCGCTCGGGATAATATATGCAATCCGATCATCTCAGATACTTTAATGATCATTAAATATCCAACAGTTCCAAAGCTCTTGAAATAACTTGATCTTCACTCGTTTGGATGCGTTACTGATGTTTTTTTAATCCATTCCATCCATCGGAAACTCGAACAGTCCTCAAAGCGAGCGGCCCGGGCTGAAACCCGATCTTTGCTTCATTTCCTGGAGTTTTCTGTATTTCTTTGTTTATTATTGACAATTATCTTGAAAATAAAAACTGGTGGCATCACTTTCAGACATTGTAAAGTGTTTTGATGTATCGGACAGTTTGATACAACTAATTTAAAAATGAGGAATGACACTGATTGTGCTGCCTCGGCTGTTTGTTTGTTTGTTTCCTCGGGTCATCTTGAAGTTGAACATTTCTGTCCCCCGGAGACAAATAAAGTTTTTTTTTAATTGAATTGATAAAATGGGTTAGTAAAGGCGGACTGCTGCTTGGAAACGAAGAGGAAGAAGAAACAAACAAAGTGAGTAATGTTCTCGCTCTCTATAACAAAGACAGGCTGGATCTCGGTCAGTGTACTTTACCCCCTGTGATAGCAGTGCAGTGACTACCACAGTGGAATATGACTGATATGTAAAGGTGACGTCATGCCGAGTTGTAGCATGTTGCTGTGTCACTTCCTGTTTGGAAAAGTGCACTCAGGACAAAAACAGACGCATCATTAGTCAGCCAGTGGACAGGAACCACAGCCCCAGTCTTCTTCTATGAACAGCTTCAGAGACAACACGGACACATTTTAAATATATATAAACCCTCGACGCTGTGAGCTCAGAGGTGATCAGCTTCACTTCACTGTCTTCTAGCGCTTTCTTTCATTCTTCTTCAAAAACTCCAAACAAAAGTATCCGGGGAGAGCTCTCTCTGAGTTTCCTCTTTGTTTTGTTTTTGGTTGTTTCTCTGCAGAAAGGTGAAGCTGAAGTGAGGAGACGATCAGGAGACTGAAGTCTGTCAAAGTCACAATCTGTTATTTTACAAACAGATGTTGGGAGTCACAGATTTTTTTTTTTTTCAGCACATTGTGAAATATCAAATGTGTCCACATTTAGGAAATTGCTGCTTTTATTCGTCATCGTGATTAAATATCTGGGGGGGGGGGGGTGAAAGTTCATCATCAAGATGGAGACTGGTGTGTTCACGGGTTTCTGACATTAAATACAGACGGGTATAATAATCATGAAGAACAGAAGATAAACAAGTCATGGTGATGTGACCATGAGGGCAAGAACCAATCACAAGCCATCAAACTGTTCTGGCAGTCTGATCCGCTTTGAACCAACTTGACTCTAAAATGAGTCAGTGAACGCATCACCGACCTGCAGACCCAGGACTCTGGACCTGATCACTGCACAAACCACAGGGTTTAAAAAGCATCACATTATATATTACTGCATACTTCAGATGCTTAGATGATCTCTAAGTGTACCAACATGTATGAAGTAAATATAAGAGAGGCTTAAAATAACCTGGTACCAGACTCCATTTAAGAAATCACCATTTTAAGTCTAAAAAGTGTCTGGAAACTATTTGTAAACAGCGATTTGCTGATAATCTGACTCAAATATTCTGGTAAATTATTATATTTAATCTATTTAGATGTTTTCCTTATAAAGTCATGATAACAAAAGAATAAAACAGACTTTTAAATATTATGTACATGGCCAGGTTACCAGGGAGGAATTTAAGAAGCTGATTTCTAAACTCACACCTGTGGATTTTATTTCCCTGTAGGAGGGGTTTTCATTCTGACCCCCCACAGGAGGTGGTCTTGTTCTGGTCCAGGTAAGTGACCCACCTTTAGAGGCGCCTCCAGCAGCTTGTGTATCCCGGCGATCTGCTCACTGAGCGGCAGGTTCTCCTCCACGTTCACCGTCGGAGGTCTCCGGGGTTCTGGGAAGTTCGTGCAGATAAACGGATCCGTGTCCTCCAGGTACTGGACCCGGCAAACGATGGAGGCCATGTCCGCGTGACCGCAATTCAACTGCGGCTCCAAGTGTCCGTGTGTCCCGGTGTGGAGGCGTCCTGCACCGGAGGAGACTTTCACATGAAGAAACTCCGCTCCTGGGTCCCCCGGCTGTTTTTACTGTAGACCTGCAGAGCCACTGAGAGTATATGAATGCACATCCGGTTGGACCTTTCAAAATAAGAGCGCCACATGCCATTAAATTAAATTAATTAATTTTTATTTTTTATTTATTTATTTATATTATTTTATTTTATATTTAATGAAATTAATTACATATTGAATCACCCATGACTATGAAGTCTCTTTATTCTTCTCACTTGCTGTGAGATCATTGTGGTTTGTTGAATGGCTGCGTCAGTCGATGTTTCTTTGTGGCTCCTTGTTTTTCCTTTCGTTGGACATTTTCAATCAGTAAATTTAGTAGTGTTTGCCTTTTGTTAATAAATATATTTCGAGTTCTGCACTTGGCTTTTAAAGATTTAAAGATTCTTCTTTGAAAAGGTTACACTTTTCGTATTTATAGTCTGTTCTTCCTTTGTAATCGGGTTAACTTTGATCATCTTGTCATGTTATTGGAGTATTTAGAAAAGGGTTGTTTTTTTTTTTGCTTTTTTAAAAAAGAAAAACGTTTTTTTAAAGAATGATTTTGAGTCGTGTTAAATATTCGAGTTTTATTTTGAAAGGAGCCACCGTAGTCTTTCCGCTTTGACGCCGAGCGGCTTGACTGTGGTGAACGAGTCCGCGAGTGACGTCGTCCAAGGCCAGCATGGAAATACATTGGGAATGACATAATGAGTGGATGTATATGGAAAAGAGTGTGAAGCCGCAGCTGCTCTTTGTCAGCTAAAAAAAAAAACACACGAAGAAGAAATCAGTCATCCAGGGCAACAAGATGCAGAGTTTAAAGACCTGAGAGCTGATCAGATAGAGGAACAGCGCCCTCTGGTGGAGGAATGCCTCCAGTACAAACCTTTAACACAACATGAGGCGTTGAAATGGAAACATTTTAACCCAAAGATAACTCATTTAAACATCTAATTAATTAGGCTCCTCGTGCAGCTTTTAGGGAGAAAATCCACTGTAGAGTTTGGTTTAATAACATCATTTATGACCCAAACACTGTGAATACATTATGACATTATTGAGCCTCTTATAGACAAAAGAACCTTTTCAAAAAGGCCCTTCAGGAAGGATATAAAACTATATTTAACAGCAACACATGAGAGCCTCTGGCAGAGAGTCCTGATTGTTTGATGACACAATCATGTGATAAATATATATATAACATTAACAATGAACATGATGTTCCAGCAGTGACGAGTCTGGAGTCTGTTGGGGCCCCAAGGTTAAAATCATTTGGGGGCCCCCTCCATCCAGCATGCATGATGCTGTCATGTCTGCCAGTGTCCTGATGATTACTCCTCTTCCTCCTTTTTTTTCTGTCTTGTAAACAGATGCTTCCTCTTCGTCTGTATTTGTTGAGTTTCAGTGACAAACTTTGGTTTTCACAGTAACAGTGAATGCAAAGCTTAGCGGACCGAATCTGGTAGCTGAAGAGGTATCAGACCACTTCCTGAGCATTACCGGGGTGCCCTTGAGCAAGGCACAGAATTTTCCCCACCCACCAGCTCCATCACTCGGCTGTCTCTCTGTCAGTGTCCGTAGGAAGAAAACAAACATTGAACCTTTATTTCATATATCTACAGTATTGATTGCTGATGGTTTCTTTGTGTGTTCGTGTTTGAGGTCTCGGATTTAGCTGCTTCTTCAGTCTTCCTCTTCTTCATGCACACACACACCTTTCATCCAAAGCTAGTTTCACACCAAAACAAGCACTAGAGGGCAGAACGAGCGAGAGAGAGAGAGAGAGAGAGAGAGGGAGGGATAGGTACTCTTTCCGAAAACTGATTTTAAAGAAAAAGTGCTTTTAAAATATATTTCAAAACATTTATAGAGACTATAGCTCCAGAGGTTTTAAGACATGTTCCTGGTTTTTTTTAAAACGTGGATTTCCTTCATTTAACTTTATGTTGTCCCTTTAAGGAAGGTTTGTTTTGGACAGTAAGTTCTGCCAAACTTTGAGTCCAAGACCAATTCTACCAAGTGGACTATAACGTTTATTCAATTCAGCAAATGAACAAACATGTCTTTGAATATTTACATTTACAAATTTACATTTTGTATAAATATTTTTTTTTACTTTTAAACCGGTAGAAGAAAAGTGTGGGAGACGAGCCGGGTCTGGAGATGAAAAACATCTGGGAGTGGGAAAAAAAGAGCAGAAATAAACACAAAATAATGTAATAAATAAATATAAATAAATAATGTTGAAAAAATGAACCCAACTTGTTATATTATCCTAAAATTCATTCACAATATCATATCTGAACCCTCAACTGGCTCAGCTTTCTCCCCCTCCCCCCTCTGGAGAGCGTTTCGTTTCTTGTACCAGGATGTAAACAGGCTCATTTCTGCTTCTTGTTGTTGTTGTGCTGTGTGTGATCTCCTGCGTTCCCGGAGCCTGCTGTCACGGTCCATGGAGGAAAATCAGGAGAGGGAGGATCCAAGTGCAGAAAAACTACATTTATTAAACAAAAGGCAAAAACTTACTCGAAACAAAATCCAAAAACCACGAGGAGAAACAAATGAAATCCAGGGAGACAAACCAACAGGCTGCACAGGACAGAGACATAAGACAACGAGACTCAGGGAAAACACAGAGACTAAATAGACGTGGGGTGATCAGACGCAGGTGAGACTAACGAGACAGGTGAGGAACATCAGGGTCATCAAGACAGGAGGGAAAGAGACACAAGTAGAGCTATACAAGATCTACAAAATAAAACAGGAAACACCAAAGACTAGACTGAAAACACAAGACAGGAAATAAACTAACAGGCAACACAGGAGGACACACTGAAGACTAAACACAAGACTATGAAACATTAAAGCACACGAGGGAAACAATCAACATGAGGAAACAAATAACACGAAGGACAGAATGAAAACAGACACCTGCAGGATTTTACACTTTCTGCATCGGCTTGATTTAGTTCATCACAACTTTGGGACCAGACAAGAAGATCTACAAAAACCTCTGTTACTGAAACTTAAATTGGGTTTCTTCTCCCGAAATAAATGTTGTTTCTCTTTTGAGGTGAAACAGCGGCTGGTTACTGCAACTTTTTTTTTAATCCATTTTAGATTATGGAGACCTGTTATATATGAATGCCTCAGCTAAATGTCTAAGTAAGATTGATGCTGTATACCATGCTTCTCTCAGATTTGTTTCTACTTGTGGAGGCCGGACTCATCATTGTGAACTGTATTCCCGGGTGTAATGGCCTTCTTTGTCCACCAGGAGGCGAAGACACTGGTGCACTTTTATTTACAAGGCCATGCTCGGGCTCCTGCCCTCATACATCTGTGACCTTATTGTACGGAGAAGTATTGATTCTTCCAGTTTGTCTGTCCCATTTGCCCGGACAGAACTGGGTCCACTCCGCTCCTTCTACATGGAACATGCTCCAAAAAAGACTGGAAAATAACTGAACTGATTTCTTTAAATGCTTTTCAATCCAAGCGGAGAGAACTTGAGACACACTCCTTTACTTGTAGCTGTTTTTAAAAATGTGTTATTACTCATTGTCTTTTATAATTTTAATTTCTGTTAATTATCTGTAAGTTGTGAGTCTGACTGTGTAATGTGTTTGCTGCCTCTTGGCCAGGACTCCCTTGAAAAAGAGGTTTTTAATCTCAATGGGATTTTTCCCGGATAAATAAAGGTTAAATAAAAATAAAAATAAAATCACATCCGCTTCAAGGTGGATTATCCAAAAGTTAAAATCAGCGATAAAATCATGATTGAGCCGTGACTCGACTTTAGTTTTTAAAACACTGAGGCTGATGGATGTGTAGGTAAGAAGGTAACTTGTTGTTCCTGTTACATAAATGTTGACCGAGAATGTTGAACCTGACAAATGTGTTATTTCTTCCTGGATTTAGTTTTCTCTCACTGACTTCTTCTCATAACAAAGAAGCAGGTGAGTGATGAGTGTCGCACAGTGACAACATGCTTCTGTAACATGTGTAGAAGTTATATAAGAGACACAAGAATGTGTTTCCTGCAGAACATGTTCATCGAGTCTGAGCTGACGTTTAATCCTCTTATTCAGATGATGATATCATTGTTTGACCCTAAAGCTTCCTTCAAATGAAAGCAGCAGATATTTGTGTTGATTATTAATATTAATAAGTGATTTATCAGTAACGAGAGCGTAATCCCCTCTCATATGCTGTACTGGGCTGAGTGATGGATGTATGGATGCTCGTTTATTTCCTGTTTTTGATTGATTCAATTTTATTTTAGACAAAATCAAATATACAAAACACAAAAATACAAAACACAGAAATACACCTTTTCCATGCTCATGATCAATTTATATCAAATTAACTTCCTGTGTTCCCCATATTATTATTTTTTTTAAATTTACAACCCATCCATTTACAATTTTCTATATTAAATATAATTCACTGATTTTCCATAAACATATAAGTTGATATCATTTTCTACAATCTGCAGATTCATCCAGATCTACACCGATGAATTTCCCTCGGGATCAATAAAGTATCTATCTATCTCTATATATCTATATCCACGTGCACAATTCGATGCTCCATATCCGTCCACACTCCACACATCCAAACAGCACGTGCACATACACACACCTTGATACAGGTCACCACACACGCACGCACGCACGCACGCGCGCGCACACACACACACACACAACTGTGCAAACACAGCCACCATCACCGCCGCCGTACCCATCTCATTATCATCATTATTTATTCATCCATTCCTCTCTCCTTCTTCGTCCTTCTTATAGCTCTTCTTCGTCCCTGCATACATTTTGAAAATCATTGCTCTGTACGATTTTTTTAAAGGCACGACAAGGAAACAAACTACAACATGAGAAATAGACTTTATTCCACAGGAGGCTTTTAAAAAAAACCCATTAAAGATGTGAAGAAAAGCAATACGAGAAAAATAAAGAGGAAATGACTCAAATGATCAAATGTGCATTTCAGTGATAAAATAGCAGCAACATATTCAGAGTCACATGAACTGCTGAGCAAAGGCAGAGACACACAAAACAAACAGGAACTTCATCCTCAAACTTGTTAACATACATAATAGTGAATGAAGACAGAAAAAAAAGATGACAAACGCAGGAGACAAAATGAGGAAATTAAAAAAGCTCAAATCGAAAGAACCCAAAAGACTCGATTCCAGTTTGATGTGTCGTGTGTGAAAAGTTGAACCGACGTGTTCCTCCATGTTGTCTTCTCATGGAGGAGGCTATTTTTAACCACAGTGAACATCTTTGGTTATCAGCTCTCTTTACACAACATGGTGGCCATCACTCAGCACTCAAACAATAACATGTGAAAGAGTCATTTTTAAGTGACAAAACAACAAATGTCTTATTGTTCGCTCTGAGACAAAGACAAGGACAGAAACAGGACACTCAAGCTGTCTGTAAAGCTCCTGCTTATGAAACTAACGAGTCTTGTACATATACGTTTTTATATTTTTATTTATTTGTATTTTTTTTACAGGGACAGTGCATATTAATAAACATTTCTGTAAATATGCCAGAGTTAGCCAAAAGGCTAATTTTCATCTGTTGTCCCTGGCCTGGATTTTTTACATTTTTAGTTCATTGTTAATATTTATTTTTTACATATGTACAAAGAGAGCACAGTCTACCAACGTTTCATTGCTTTTTTTGTTAAACATACTTTGCCAATGAAGTTGATTCTGATTCTGAAACTGAGATGAACACAAAAAGCAAATCAGCGTAGATGGTTGATGATTTCCACATTTTCCAATCCAATCCAACTTTATTTAATTAAGCACTTTAAAACAACCACAGCTGACCAAAGTGCTGGACAATAAAACAAAAGTTTAAAAAAAGGCATAATACACAATACATAATAATTTAAAAGATATTAAAAAAACATGGCTCATGGTATGCTGTAAAATAAGTCAAATACATAAAATAAATAAAATCATCTTACTCGGTGTCAAAGTTTAAACATCAACTCCTGAAACAGCTGCTGCAGATGTGTCACATGAAATCATTGAGACACGAGAAGTTTGTTTTTACTGGAGAATAATGTGAAACCTGCTTTCATACATGTTTTGAAGCAGGAGATAAACTGATCGAGGAGTGTAACAAAGCAAGTTCAACATTTTGGGATTTTTTTTTCCCGATTTAGTACAAAATAGTTCAAACCAAAAGCACTCCAATGCAGCATGAAGCGACAGAATAGAGTTGATCAGCCTGTAGCGTGAAGTCTCAGAATCCTCCACGTGAGATGGGAACTGACATTGTGGCTGCTGATAAAACGTCCAAATGTCATTTCACAATCAGAACTGATCTTTTCAGCAGAGGGAGAATTTTTTTTTTCTGCTTGTCATTCTTCCACATGCCATTGTCTCCATTGTGACGTCGCTTTCTTCTTGGAAAAGCATCATCTGTTCAGCGATTCTTCTCGAGTTTCACAAAAAGCGTGATGACTGAGGGCTGATGGTGAAAGATGGGACACACCTCGTGAGCGGCCTTTAAAAAAGAGCGAAGGAAGCTTCACACCTGCAGCAGCGCCCACCATCACACTCCTGCAGGTAACCTCACTGATCTGAAGCTGAAGGCTCATCATCATCGTCGTCACCATGACTCCCGTCTTCCTCGGCCTCCTCTTCCTCTCGCTGGGTGCACTCCCCGCGGTAAAGTCTGATTTATTCAGCCCTGATATCAAACATTGCACCGTTTTGTTTTATCTCATGTTATTTCATTTTGTGTGTTTTTTCCACGTCAGAGCGCCGTTGATGATGAAGTTCTGAACGGTGAGGACAAGCTGCGTTCAAACATCGTGTTTCATTTTCATTCATGAGTAACAAACAAACTGACGTGCTTCATCTCTGTTTGCTTTTAGAGGTTTCCTCGGACGTCTCTCTGACCATCTCCAGAGTTAATTCTCGTGCAAGTAAGACAACTTTCATATACTGTATTTAAACGACCTGATGTCTTCGGTCCTGTTGGATAAACCACATGATCAGATAAAACAGTCCGAGCTGCAGCTGCTGATTATCGTATAGTTTTGCAGTTTCAGATATTTGTTTATTTGTTGTTTTGCAGAGACAAGGCTGATTCACGGAGACCTGCTGCCAAACACAAACAAGAACGCCGACTCGTGCACAGCAACCGGCTGCAAGTGGCCTAAAACCGGAAACTTCGTCTACGTGCCCGTCACTATCTCCTCACAATACTGTATGTAGGCCTAATGCAAATAATATTATTTATTATTTTATCAAACAATGAATGAATGGATCTTGTGCTTGAAGGAAACAAGACTCCTCACCTGTCTTTTTTTTCTCTCCCTGCAGCCAGAGAAGAGCAGAACATCATCATCAGAGGCCTGCTGACCTTCCACCAGAGCACCTGCATCCGCTTCATGTGGAGACGTCGGGAAAGGAATTACATCTACTTCTACTCTGGATCCGGGTGGGAATACACACACACACACACACACACACACACACACACACACACACTGCTGATACCTGATGTGTGACTGGTAGAAATTGAGGCCTCTTAAGCCCCTTTATTTAAACTGTGATTTTCACCGTGCGTGTCTCAGGTGCTTCTCATACCTGGGCCGTCAGAACCGAGGACAGCCGATCTCTCTGAGTCAAAGAGGCTGTTTGTACTTGGACACGGTGCAGCACGAGGTGCTCCACGCTCTGGGCTTCCACCACGAACAAGTCCGCTCCGACAGGGACCAACACGTCTCCATCCTCACCCAGAACATTCAGTCAGGTATGATGATCCTCCACATGGAGAAAACAAGGTGCAACATCAGGGAGAGGATTTTTACTGCTTTGTGATAGAACAGGTAAAAGCTGAATACTGTGCTCTGCTTTCTTTTCCTGCAGGAACCGAATCTAACTTTAGAAAGGAGCAGACGAACAACTTGGAAACTCCGTACGACTTTGACTCTGTCATGCATTACAGCAAGTAAGTGTTTGTGTCACCAAAACAGGGGCGTGTGCAGACGGGGGGGAGGGGGAGGGGGGGGGGCAACTGAGGCACTGACTTCTGCAGGGGTGGCCATCAGGGGTGCAACATCAGCTTCATCTTTTCATGACAAAAAAAGAAGACGTCTTATTTTGAAAGTCCCAATTTAAAGTCTGTAAAAAATTATGTGCTTGTTTCCTTCTCAAGTTACGCCTTCTCCAAAAACGGTCAACCAACCATCGTCGCGAAGGACGATCCGAACCGTCAGTTTGGACAAGCCGCGAAGATGAGCCAGAACGACATCGATCGTGTCAACAGGCTTTACTGCTGTGAGTAAACATCCGTTATTCTCTCTGGAGGGAGGCAGCTCTCTGTGATGTTATGAAGTGTGACCGCAGTGCCCATTTTAAACACCAGGTGTCAGAGTTACACATTGCTCCTTTGAGATCTTGTAAATTTGACTCTTTTTCACAGGAAACTAGGATTTGGATCCCGAGATAATGAGACAAATCGATTGAGAATTTGTAGAAAAAAAAAAAAACGTTATCACAGGAAACCCACGTTAAAGAAATGTCGTTACTTTTTTCCTCAGAAACTTTAAGTGACGGCAGGAAAAGGATGGACCTCTCGGCTTGCGGAGAAAACACTGGGAAGTGACATGACATGACCTTTGACCCCCGCGTTGCTGCTTCTTATTGACTACCTCATAGATCCATGTTGCTGTAATGAACGGCCGCCTGCTGGAGGTTGATGGTATTACATCTCTCCATTTATGCTGAATTCAGCAGCCTATATATTAGCTCTCTGATTTTTTAATATATTTCCACTTCAGGGTTTTATTGGTTTTAAATGTCAGACGTTATCATTTGGGTGTGATTGGATTTCGTGGGCTCAAGCGAAGCGAGGGACGATGAATCTGTAAACATAGATAGATAGATACTTTATTGATCCCGAGGGAAATTCATCGTATGCAAACATTGTCTCCTGCAGTACAGAAGAACATGTTATGTGACTAAATTATTGACTTCGACTTAAAAAGCAGAAAACAAGGTGCACAGTAATTTAAAATTATCAATCACAAGTTTGAGCTCAATTATAATAAAGGAAAGTCATTAAAATTGCAATTAGACTCAAAGCGAATCACAATTTCTGTTAAATCTTTGAGGGAATAAAATGTATTTGAGTAATCTGACCAAACTAAAGAGTCATCAAATCAGAGTTTAAAGTTGTGACTGTAAGCACCTGTAAGATCTGATAGATCATCTGATAGATGACAGATAATCAAACAATAGCGACGCCCACTCGCTCAAATCAACGTCTCAACGTCTCATGTTGTTGGATTGTTTCAGGGTTTCTTTCTGTACGTTAAGTCTTTGTCTCTGTATTCACTCTGACAACTATTAAAATTAAAAATAAAAAATTGAATGAAAAAAAAAAAAGGGTGTGATTGTGTTTCATGACCACACGGGGGCAGTGTGACACTTTCAGTCACACTTTGGATCACACTTCTTCTTTCTCTTCTTATTCAACCTGGAAGAAAAAGTCACTCAGATTAAAAATCTCACTTTCTTTGTGTAGCGTCGTTTACAAAGTGATTTGACAGACAAAGATATAATGTCAACAGAACAATCAGGCCAAACAGAGAAATAATAGAAATGCAAATAACAGGAATAAGAAGGGCCGCACAGGAAGTCATTAAAAGGAAGTTAAAGCTACAAAGTGAAACGATGAAGAGAAATTAAATAAGACATAAAAAGTCGACAAGATGATGAAAATAAAACAAAAATATCGCAGACGAGGGAGAAGAAGTCACATCACAGGTACTTAAAACACAATAAAGATAAAACTGATGATGCTCCGCAGCGCCCCCTGCAGGAACAGACGGGCGACGTCACTCAGGCTTCAAACATTTATATTTAACCGGGAAAAAAAGTTTCATTTGTTCAAAAAGGAAACAACTTGAGAAACTGACTGGAAGAATCTGAAGTTGTTTATCTGCCGCTCTCCGTCTCACGGGCACTTCCTGTTGAAACAGGAAGTGAGCAGGAAACCGAGGGGAGAAAAGATTATTGGGCTCATCTGACCCGGGAGATCAGATCAACTGAGCAGCAATGTTTTTAAAATTCAACAGACTTTTATTGTCCAGTCCTTTCAGTCAATTTTTATTTTATTTGAACGGATTTAGTTCAAGTTTTTTAGAGTTTCTTTAAATGAATTTGATGTCTCGTGAAGCACTTTGTAAGGCGCTCTTTACATATAAATAACTTTGAATGAATGGAAACCTTTATTCCCCCTGGAGGACTTTATCCTACACTGAAAGCATAAAACACTTACAAGACAACACAAAAGAATAAAAACACACTGAAGCGTCACACTGTTATGATCAGGATCTGTTTTGTTTTGAAGAAGTTCCGTTTTTTCCCCGACAGGTTTCTAAAAACGTCTTCGTGGCGTCACACTTCTTCACACCTTCAGGTTGAACACGGGCCTGTGAGGAGCAGCCTGAGCTCACACTTCCACAGCGCTGAGTCAGCTCGCTCTATTTCACTCCGTCTTAATGAGAGAGCATCTTTAAACCGGTTCTTTTGTGTTACACTCTGACTGTATCATAGAGGGTAGTTTTTTTGTTTGTTTTTTTTGCCCATATTTTACCGAAATGTTTCTCAAAGTTTTAAGGACGCCTGATATTTGATCGTAAGGTTTGAGTTTCCCGTCACACTGACTCCTGCTGCATCCTGCTGCTGTATTTTTAAACTACTTCACAACCTACATTTAACAGAGCGGTGATTTCGGCTGCTTTTCCACACACCTCCTGCTTTGCAAGAGTATCTCCCTGCAGTGCAAACCGAACAACGACACGACCGAAGATACAAAGGAATCGGTTTCAAACTCAAGACTTAATCGAGCTGGTGCAACAGCTCCACAGGTCTGGAAAGTTTTTCATATTCACGCAAACATGTTGGAGAAAAGACGACGAAAGTTATCTTTGTTTTTTCTAAGCGAGTGAGTTCAGGATCAGCGGGATGATGTCATGATGTCTCTGCAGACGCTCCTGTTGTCCTTAAATTCATGATTGTGGACATGTCGGTGAATTCTCCCTCTTACATGAAACATGCTGGACTGACTGTGTGAGATGAGGGGAAACAGACTCGGTGAAATAGAACTGCTGACAACAAACAGAAATGCAGTCTGTACTGTTCTCGTTAAGATCCTGGAGGAGCTGAAAATCCTCCAAGTGCACGAACAGATTCTGCACGAACAGATCAACTGCTCTCTCTCTCTCTATCGCTCTCTGCATCGCTGCTGTTTACTTCACTGAAGTGACTCATCACTCTGCGGCGCAGGGACTCGTCTCAAAGCTCAGCGCGCTCTCAGCGCTTCCCGGGCAAAACTTAAAATTAGGTGAAACATTTTTTTTTTAGCAAGCAGCAGAAAGTGTCTCTTCACTGACAGCTTTATTTTGAAAGGCGTCTCTCTCATCTAATGTGCTGCAGGCAGTCACACACTCATATGGGTACAAATGTGTACAGACAAAAATCAAGCAATCCCAACAGTGTCTCACTCTGAGTGTAGGGGCGTGTGTGTGCGTGTGTGTGTGTGTGTGTGTGTGTGTGTGTTCCTACTGCCTTTTTATCTCTGGTAAATATTAAATGAATTCTCAGTCGATGCGATTGATAGTTTTCTGGGGAATTCTTCCACATCTCCAGGACCACAAATCAGAGATTTTATAAAACACAGACATGGTCCGACTGAGGTCACGTATTGGTTTCTGAAGACACATTAAAGGCACAACATGTGACATATCGACTGAATCATAGATTGACCTCATATGAGCAGACATGAAGGAAACGTGTCCTCCTGGATTGGTTTGAAGGCAGCGCCACACCGGAGCGTTCTGACCGATTATTCTGTTTACCGGTGAAGACAGCTGAAAACTGAAGTCTGTATTTTGACAGCATGGCGTCTACGTTATGTTTTTAACGTGCACAATCTGAGGCGCAGAGTGCAAAGGGCTTGGATTAGCTTTCTTGGTTATTCATTGGTGTGTTTTTGGGCGCACAAAGAATCAAGCCAATCAGAGTGTCCGATCTGATTCCCCCCGAAGAGTCAGGTACGCCTGCAGGCCGGCACGGTGATATTTACATAGTGGATCTCATCTCTTATTCTTGAATAGACCAAACACAGTCCGGCTAATTCAGAACACACACACACACACACACACACACACACACACACACACACACACACACACACACACACACACACACACACACACACACACACGGGACACTGAATGAAATATGTCGATGGTGGATTGAAGTTACATTTCGCTGAATAATAAGAAACAATCAAAAAGAGCTCGTGAAGTATGACGTTTTTTTTATTATTCTATCTGTTGGAATCTTTGGTTTTATTCTCTAATGTGCATAATGGACCCTGAACAGGCTGCAGCACTGTATCTGCACTACAGGTCTATAGAGGGTGGTACTTTTACTTATGCATAAGATTCATAATAAATCCGAGTCCCTGTTGCACGAGAGCTCGTGAGTGTGCCGCCCTCGGCTCCGTTAAAGAGTCTGTTTGAATGTTTCAGCAGAAGCTGCTGATCTCAGCCTGCTGCTGCGCGTCCCTGTGTGAGGTTTAAGGTGGTCTAAGATGCAGTTCCACGCCGTGTGCCTGACCACACCTCGTTTTAACCCTTTGACGCCTGTTGTCGTGAATTTGCATCAAACCGCTTCCGCTCCAAATGCAGCTAAAATAGCGTCCGATAGCGTTGATGCACTTTCAATGCACTCCAAGGAAACTTTTACAAGCATGAGTTTGTGATAGGACCAGTCAGAGACATCCGTTTGATGTGCTAATATCTAATTATGTGCTATATTCAAATAAACGTTCTCAAGTTAATTGAGCATCTACCGTAAATTTCGGACTATAAGCCGCTACTTTTTTGTCACGTTTTCAACACTGCGGCTTTTACAAGGATGCGGTTATTTATGGATTTTTCTTGGGGGAGAATGAGCTCCTGCCGCAATAACATTTGACCTCGTCACATCGGATCTTAATATCAGTCATTTTGCGCTTCATGCACGACGCACCCTCATGATGGAAAACACACGGAGAAATGCATATGATGCAGCTTTCACGTTAAAGGCGATCGAGCTGGCTGTCAAAGAAGCTAACAGAGCTGCTGCACGTTAAGATGACACTGACAGCGAAGAGACTGAGGAAGTGAGTAATGAAGTCATTCTGAGGCAGTGAATGGATGGACTTTTTCTTGTGAAATATATTACGGTCATCTTTTTCATCAGCCGTGTTACAGACACTGTTCGATCAAGGATTTCCACTAGGCTTCATATTTGCGGATGTTACCGGTAGTACGTATTTAATTAAAAGTGAAAATGTCTTTGTGTCACGTCTTTCTGTGTAAATAGCTCTTGTTATAGCGTGGACACCTGCGGCTTATAATCAAGTGCGGCTTATATATGTACAAATACATTTTTTTTTAACTTATTTTAGCCAGTGCGGCTTATATCCAGGTGCGCTCAATAGTCCGGAATTTACGGTACTTGAAAGCAGAAACACGTAAAAAAAATGCTTTAATACTTGGAAACAAATTCAGGCGTCGAGGGGTTAAAAACAAACTCAGCGCGGGATGCATGTTTATTTAGGTTTCAAACATTGAGAGCTCTGAGTGTGATAGTGGTAAAGACACCCGCAGACCACCCGATGCTCAGCAGCAGCAGCAGCATGTTGCATCTTGCCAGGATGTGCAGCAGCATCTTCAGGTATCAGATCTCCACCGAGGGCTGAATCACGCCGCAGGAATATGTTCATGTCTTCGAGACGGCACCTGTTTAAAGACTCGCAGGATGTAAATGTTGTTGTTCTAAGTGTCTCGGCTGGTGTCGGGTCAGTCTGAGGCTCCTGTTTGATTTGTTCCACAGGTTACAGGAGGCGGGGCTGAGTGTGCAGGAGAGTGGGAGGAAGCATTAAAAAACACACACACACCTTTCCTTCTTTTCAAACAGCGACCTTTCAGGGTGTCGAACGGGTGTGGAGCTATGATGAATACAGAAGTGTGTGTGTGTGTGTGTGTGTTGTGTGCAGGTAGGGAGAAAAGATCTCACACTCCATCACACACACACACACAAGCTGGTTGTGTGTGGAGGAGTAAAGACGAGCGGCTGGTATCTTAGCAACAGCACGTTATCAGAGAAGAGGGGAGAATGTGTTGGATGGTATACCAAACTAGTGAGCACACACACACACACACACACACACACACACACACACACACACACACACACACACACACACACACACACACACACACACACACACACACACACACACACACACACACACACACACACACACACACACTCAGCACTAATGGGGTAGTTTGTTAGCGGAGCTCCTGGACAGCAGACAGACGGGTGTCTTTTTTTGAGCTCACTCAGGTTGTCGTCGAACTCACTGAAAAAGTGAGACGGATGTTTCTTTGATCAGCGGCTCTCTGGATGATTCGAGACGCCGTCCGCCAACTTTACACGCTAAACATCATCCGTCCACGTCGTGTCTCTGAGGTCGCTCTCACATCATGAAGTTCAGTCAGTTACGCTGCACTATGCCACGCCTACCAAAAGTTCTGTTCTGTTCGGCCACCAACAGTTGGACCACGGAGTAAAACAAGAGAACAGAGCGCGGCGCCAACGGACCACAGCATGCACGGAGTATGTGGATCTTTAAGACCGTGTTGAAAACTGCTTTCGTAAGCTCCAGCACTCAGAGGCGGGAGCAAACGGTTTGGAGCGACGTTCAATGTGAAACACTTTAAAGGACGCACGGATTGTTATTTCATCTCACCGTGTTCCTCAGAGCAAAATGATGCGAGCATACGATCACAGGTTTACAATCATTTTCGATGGCGTGCACTGACATGAATTACAGGACAAGTTACCGCCCCCTCCGGACACTGAACACCTCGTCCTGGAGTGACCACGAACTACCACCTGCAAAGAAGTGTTTATTCTCTGCATCTCACCTTCTCTGTCAGAAAGCCCTGAAGGCAACGTGCTCCTCTCCCTCTATCAGTCTGAGCTCTTTACACCACAGCAGGGTCGTGTTGCGTTCACACGGATATGTAGCAAAGAGGTTCAAAGCACATATACACACAGCTGTCTGTACGGGGCGGCCTGCGTAGGAAACTAACGCTGAACTGTGCCTATCTGGAACAGAGTCAGAACCAAACATGGAGACGCAGCGTTCAGCTTCTATGCTGCGTATATCTGGAACAGAGTCAGAACCAAACAAGGAGAAGCAGCGTTCAGCTTCTATGCTGCGTATATCTGGAACAGAGTCAGAACCAAACAAGGAGAAGCAGCGTTCAGCTTCTATGCTGCGTATATCTGGAACAAACTACCAGAACATTGATGGTGGATGATGCTGAAGCCTTCACAGTACACCTCTTTTTTTAAATTATAACCACTTCTTAAGTGTTGTCTTTTTTTTATCATCTCACACCCTTTCACACACCCTCTCTCTCTCTCTCTCTCTCTCACACACACACACACACACACACACTTCTTCTCTGAGGTGTTTTCAGGGTGTGAATGGGATGGAAGCCACAGGGGGGCGCGATGGATGGATGGATGGAGGAATGGAGAGACGGAGGAGCTGGAGGAGAAGGACGCTGGGCGACTTGGAGTCAGAGTGTTTCTGTGTTTCTCAGAAGGTGTCAGATGACGGATGCAGGAGAAAGACAGGATCACGGAGGGAGAGGAAGTTTAACCACCGACTGATTCTGAAGAGTAAACGACACAGACGCACAAAGATGAGAGCAGAGACGCGACAGAGGAAGGCGAGGGGAGAGTCTCATTATTTCTTCATAGTTCCTGCGAGGTCAAGAACAAACTCTGCACTCTCCTCCAACGAGCTGAGAATATGATCACTCTCAAGTCTTTGAAATGTGTCCTGCCAGTTTTTATGTGGACTGAGTGGAGAGAAACGTAACGCTGCATCAAAGGGACAGAACTTCTCTCGAAGAGGAAGAAAAACTACAAATGCTGTCTCAGCAAAAACTGCAGGATTTTGCAGCTTATTTTAAACTCATTAGCATCGATATATG
Source organism: Symphodus melops (assembly GCF_947650265.1). Lineage (NCBI taxonomy): Eukaryota > Metazoa > Chordata > Actinopteri > Labriformes > Labridae > Symphodus > Symphodus melops. Next base: position 1,865,676 of record NC_136693.1, read on the forward strand.
CTCAACACTGCACGTTAAATACAAAATATAGATATTTTTTAAATATGCTCAAAAGCCTTCGGGAACATGGGGGGTCACCAGCCTCCAACGTGGTTATTTTGGGGGTCGAGTTTTGGAAATCCAATCCCCGAACACAGATGTTAGGAGATGAGATTCAGACTGTGTTTCACGAAGACGCACAGCCACAGGGTGTCATCATAAAGATGCTGAATCAATGAGCTGCTGATTTAAACACGAACGCCGCACAGGTTCATGAACATCAGCGTGACGAATGTTCCCTCTCTGCACCTGCTCGAGGAAAACACTCACACGCTTTTTTTTTCTGTTCAATCTGCTGTGTCGGAAAAAATCTCTTCTTATTCCAGGGAGGGAAATTGATGTTTACAAGGGATGCGTGGACGGACGGGCGGGGGTGGGAGGAGCCGGTAAGCGAGGGAGGGATGCTGCTGTGAGGGATGAAGGGTGAAGGACAGCGTGACAGTTCGTGTTAGAGATATCAGAGTGAGGCGGAGAGAGCGGATGTGTTCAGAAGGGGAGAAAGGTCCTTGGCACTGAGCAACATCTCTCTCCCGCTGGGTGTCATTACTGACACAGAGCCGGGAGTTTAAAGACTCCACAGGGCCACATATCGCGCTAGACCTCCACACGGTCACGCCAATAATGACAGCGGTATGAAAAACCATCATTTTTGTTTCCTGTCAGCGGCGGTCTGTGAGCCGACAACCTGCAACCTTCTTCCTCTCTGACATTTCAAGGCTCCACGGGGGGGAACAGGAGTGTGCTGCTCGTGAATAAAGATGTGCTTTGCTTTTCAGGCAGCTTCAGTTTCATTTTCAAATAAAGACAAATGACGAATCGTTCTGCCTTCCTATCAGCTCTGGAGGCTGTGAAGAGACGAGTGTTTGAGTCGAGGCGACGCAGAGCGAGACCATGACTACGACCAACGTGCATTAAGACCGAGACATCCGAGGGTCGAGACCGAGACGATTCAGGACCAAATCAAGACCAGCAAAAAGCAGGAACCGTAGACACTCATCGTTATACTCTGCAAGATCCAGAAATATTTTAATTTTTAATTTTTATTTGTTTAATTTAAACATTTCAGTCGTATAATTGACCTTGTTGATTTAGTTTTACGCGTGACATCCTGTATCGTCACTATCCAGCGTGCGAGGGAGACGCTGTTAGTACCTGAACCGCACAGTACCTGAACTCCGACATCTGTGACCAGCTTTGAGTGTGGACTCGCGCATGCATGCATGCATGGCGTAGAGAAACGAGCAGGGAGACAGGGAGGCGTGTGATTGGTTCATCAGATTGGTACCTCGTGGCAGACGTCGGTCGAAGTTTTTGCAGGCGTAGAAACTGATACAGATGATGGATCAACCAAAATCTGAGAAAGTGTATCGAGATTGATAGCTAGCTGGCTACCTAGCTAGATCGATGGCTATCTACCTATCTAGCTAGATCGATGGCTATCTATCTAGCTAGATCGATGGCTATCTATCTATCTAGATCGATGGCTATCTATCTATCTATCTATCTATCTATCTATCTATCTTTCTATCTATCTATCTATCTATCTATCTAGCCAGATAGCTATCGATCTAGCTAGCCAGCTAGCTATCGATCTAGCTAGCTAGCTAAGTGTATTGATCTAGCTAGCTAGCTAGATAGATAGATAGATAGATAGATAGATAGATAGATAAGACATTAACAGGAAACATTTTCACAGATTGCAAAAAGCTGAGCTCAGTGCGAGAGCTGGAAATCAATCAATAAGTTACAGCGATCTGTAAAGGCTGAACGAACGGCCTGGAATAATTCACCACGACTTTTTGAAACACTCCTACTTCTCCATCTGAGTCATTTGTAAGAGATTTGAAAAGGCACAGACAAACATTGGCATGAGTCTGACGAAGGCATCGGTTCAGAAAAGGTTTCTGTCACAGGGCGCTCTGGGAGGTATTTTGTCACTTCGTTGACAGAACTTGTTGACTTAAGCTGTCACACTGGATGTAACCCAGGCAGCATTTGGCAGATCAAATTAGCTGTCTATAAATATATATATTTTTTTGCAGAGGCAGGGATGATGTGAAACTGATAAAAAGAGAAAGTGAGATGCTGATTTCCATCTTTTTTTTTTTTTTATGCTCACACCATTAGAGAAGTCGTGTCTAGTTAACTGTACATATGGGGGTGAATGTGAGAGTAAACAACAATGCAAGCAGCACAGCATGCCTCGTTAAATCTTCACAAATCATAACGTGTGTGTGTGTGTGTGTGTGTGTGTGTGTGTGTGTGTGTGTGTGTGTGTGTGTGCACATAGGCGGGTATATAATGCGAGTGTGGGTGTCAAAGCGAGGTAGAGGGGAGGTGGCTGCTGCTGGCTGGATCTGGGGCTGGATCTGAAACACCGCCTGTCTGCTTACACAACACACACTCTATAATTGGACTCAGAGGAGCGAGAAGATCCGCCTGCAGGCTCAGGATTATGCTTATACATTGAATATATCTATCTCAACTCTGGCTCCGTCGTAAGGCCTGCACTTAGCAGACAAAGAGAAACGAGCGCGGATAAGAAGACACGGCGTTCTGTGACGGAGCGCGAGAGTCAGTCAGGCAATCAGATGCTTCCTGAAACAAATCAGCGTCGAGCCTGTTGTGTTTTTATCTCTGCAAACATTCTGATATAAAGAAGATCACTCCTCTGGGGCGTATCACACACACACACACACACACACACACACACACACACACACACACACACACACACACACACACACACACACACACACACACACACACACACACACACACACACACACACACACACACACACACACACACACACACACACACACACACACACACGAATCAAGTCTCACAGTTTGCGTACAAATAACACAACATTGTAATATCGTGCGATGCATACGCCAAATTGCAATTGCACACACACACACACACACACACACACACACACACACACACACACACTAATGTCCTGAGTTACAGCAGCTCGATCATCACAGAGAAATGTTCCTGAGCTTCCTTGATCCTGAAAAAAGGAAATCTCAATGACATCAAAGTGTTTGGGACAGATGGAGGGACGTCGTGAGACAAAGACACTCGAGCGTCGTACACAGATGATTCAAACACACTTTAATAATGAAAGCATTTAAAAAACACACAAATAGTAAACATGAAGGATCTCATCACAAAGCTACAGAATCATTTTTAATCTTTGACTGGATTTGTTAGAAGTTTTTACATGATGATGTTGGATGAGCGTTTTTTGACCTACCAGACTGTCAAACATGTTCAATCAGGCTTTTTTGGATTTCGTGCATGTGACTTACGATGTTCCTGGAGCCGGACGGTCGACAAACTGCAGAGTTTTGCACTTCCGCGTCGTGGTTGAGTGTCGTCGTTCTCATCGGTGTTGCTGCAAAATGTACGGAGGATCAATTAGGATTCAGATTTTAGCTTCGAGAGTGAACGATTACAGCGCTGCATGTTTTGACCTTTGTTTTTTTTGTCATGTGAGGTAAATGTTTCAAAATGTTTTGTTATATTTTTGCCACAAGAGAACAGCAACGACCTCCAAAAACATAATAAAGGAATCTCTTAGATGCTGTAAATGTTATTAAGATGACGAGGGTCTCAAACCCAGTAAATATTGAATTCTGCATCCACAAATATCCGTGTTGCATTTCTAAAGCGACAAGAAAACAAAAGCTGTCCTCCATTCAAATCTGTTCAACACAGCTGCGTTATTATGAACAAATTAGCGTGCGTGTCCTTGTCTAATCCGTGTCCTCGTGTAATGACGTGATAATAATGTTGGAGTGGATTCAGACGCTGAGAAGCTGTTTGATGTCTGAGCAGCTCGCTCTCCATCATCCACCACCTTTTTTCATATCCTTATGAGTGTGTGTGTGTGTGTGTGTGTGTGTGTGTGTGTGTGTGGCTGAGCTCTCCATTCACGCTTTGTTATAGGATGCAAAGTGTTGCATTTTTATCTGCGCTCATTATGAGGCTGAGGTGTGCCGGCTGTGAGGCTGTCATTAGCAGAGGTTCAGATGGAGGTAATGAGAGAGGTGTTTGTCCACAGAGCGCTTTAAAAGCCTCGGGGAGGTTTTCCATCAACGGAGCCGAAGAAAAGCAGACTCACCTGAAAAAGTCAGACTGCAACTCACACCATCTCCTAATTAAGCCTCAAGTCGTTCATGGCTGAAATCTTTGCATTTTATGTCCTTTATCGTGGTTTTTAACCGGGCAAACAGAAAAAAAATAGTCAAGGATCTTGAAGGAAGAATGTGCGACTTTTTGATCCAGTAGGTGTCGCCCTTGAGCTCCAGCCTCAAACCAAAACACGCTGAAGACTCATTAGACTCAGACGGTGATGAAGGTTTATATATCGGATAAATACTGCAGGAGACACGATTCAACATCACGCTTGTGCTTCAGTGTCACGCTCAAACAGCTCAGACACTTCCAAAGACTCTGCATATTTTCTAAAGACTTCACCAGTATCAGGGTCACATTGACCCAGCGAGACGTCAAGAACCCTGCAGCGAACGACAACTCTCCCAGACATCCTTGCAGATATCAGGAGGAGCCGACGACTCTCTCCGCTGTCCTCGGTGTCGAGATAAAGCCGAGCTCTGACTGACATCAGCAACATTGAATTAACATTACACATGAACTGAGGAATTACAGAAATTCCAGGACACGCAGGAAGGAGTTATCAAGGAGAACGCACCACGACGCTCAAGCAGACAAGAAAAATAAAAAGCTTCACGTTGCACATAAACTGATAAAGACTGACGGTGATCTGAAGAAACTCACGAGGCATCCGAATAATCAGAGTATGCTCTTCTTCTTCTTCTTCTGTAGTCCTTGACTGAAACAGCTTTTACACTCAAGGCCGTCCTGTCCACGTAAACATGATGAAACAGCTCAGACAACAGGACAGCTGGCGGGACTCCTGTTTCTCTCCATCATGACTCAGACAGAGGAGACGCTTCGTTTCTGCTCTACTTATGTTTGAAATGTCGCTCATTCTTCCTTTGACGCTATAGGTGAGCTTTTTTTTTTTTTTTAAAGCAAGCTCAAAAACAACGTTGGGGTAAATGAAGGTCTAACAGTGAGAAAAGGACCAGAATGCATTGCAGCAGCAGCAGCCAGGCTCCGTCGTCAGTAATGTGTGAAAGACTGGGGAGCACTTTAAGTAAGAGAGAGCCTCACACGTTGTCGACACAAACAGCATCAGGATGAAATCAGTGTGAATAAATGAGCGCTACAGGTTTGAGTTAAGATGCCAAGTCGGATTTTTCTGGCACAAAGATTTTCTCTAATTTCACAGCCGGTGTTTGGCATTCAACGGCTAATTGGAAACAGCTGCTTTGTTATTGCTGAAGTGCAACAACGACTCTGCTAGCACGCTCGATATAGAGTTAATTTGCTGTTTAACGAGGACTGTAAGAAGTGTGCGTTCCGTGTTTTGTGCGTTCACACGTGAAGATCACGGGAGCGCTGACGAGCGGCCGGTCGATGGTGGCCGTCCCAGGAGCCGAGGCTCAGCAGCTTCAGACGCTCCTGTCAGCTCTGATCAGTGTGATGGAGCAGAACGCAGGCGGCCAGGGCAGCACTGTGCCACCAAGGTTACTGCACTATCAGGAAAACCAATATCTGTCTTTGCCAAGAATATCAAACCCAGCGCCGCTGTCCTGGGAAACCTTTGAAATCCAATTTGGTTGATGTGCGAGTTTATTGTTGGGAAGCGATGATTTTTCTCCTGCAATCACAAACTTGTTATTCATACAGCTGCCCTTAAGAGTTTTCACTTTGAGCACAGTCTGCATGTGATAAGACCGAAGCCTGAGTGACATCACACACACGTCTCTCTGTCACAGGCTGCGATGAAAAGGAGGAAACAAATAACCTTACTTTCATCCAAAAACAAGGAACAGGAGACAAGAAACATCCAAACAGTCCGACAGAACACTGAGACCAAATGGACAGGAGGTAATCAGACACAGGTGAGACGAATGAGACAGGTGAGGACAATCAGGATCATCAGGATTCAGGAAAAACACAGAGGGGCAAAAAAAAACTGAGAACCAGAAGTACGAATCAAAAACAGGAAACACTAAACTCTCAAATAAAACATAAACCAATCCACGATCAAACTTTATCAAAAGTTATAACAATATTAAACAGGACATACAGTGTGTGTCGAGAAAACCGATTTGCGTCATGATAAGGAAAGAAAAAAAAAAAGAGTAGATCACGATCATAAAGTTGTGCAGAACGACACATATGGGAGGATTGTTTTGATGCCAGAGTTAACATCATTTCATTTAAGGATTTGTAACTTGATTACGTCGCTTTTTAATCCATTTTGATAAATGTGGCAAGAAGGATAAAGAAAACGCTTCTGGAATAAGCCACGCCCACTTTCGGTTTCGTATCGAATACTGATCTTTTTTAACCATCTTATGACGTCCGTGCACGCACCCCGTATTGTGCGAAGACTTCCAGGTCATTTGGCGCTCGCCTCATGGTGACGCTGAAGGGTTTTTTTTTTTTAACACCAGAGGTCACCGCTTGGATCCTCATCACACATCGTTTCCAGAACAAATCTGCAGCTTCAAATTTGCCTCAAGTATAAGAAAACTTTCCGTGCAGAAACGATAGATAGATAGATAGATAGATAGATAGATAGATAGATAGATAGATAGATAGATAGATAGATAGATAGATAGATAGATAGATAGATAGATAGATAGATAGATAGATAGATAGATAGATAGATAGATAGATAGATAGATAGATAGATAGATAGATAGATAGATAGATAGATAGATAGATAGATAGATACTTTATTGATCCTGAAGGAAATTCAAGAAAGAGCCGTCTCAGAGCTCACAAGACTTTTGTAAAAACGAAATCGATGAGAGATGCTCTGCTCTTAAACTGGTGGACAAACTGTCTGAATCAGGCTGATACAATCTGCTCTACTTTTTAGGACTAAACCTCACTCTGGATAGAAACAGAACAAACAGATTTGAACCTTTGAAACAACCGTTCTACCCCTGCTGAGCTGAGCTTCAGAGCATCGAGCACACACAAACTAAACTCCAAACATGGAAACGTTCACGTCTCCAAAAAACGCTGAACAAAGAATTGTCTCAACCAAAGAGGGGGAGAAGTTTACTCTGTAAATCCTGTTTCTGCTGGAAAATAATCACAAGTCAACAGTCAACATGGATTTCATTTGTTGGTCCAAGTCTGCCTCATGTTAACAAAAAAAAATATCACGCCTGCCAACACACCAGTCTCAGTGTTCAGCAGCAGCTTATCCAATCTGCGGTGCTGTTTGTGCACCACTCTGGCTCTCACATGTAGCATTGTGTGCTGTTTGAGGCAATCTGTCTGCCTTCCTTTTATTCACATGGTAACATGTCCGCCAGCCAATCAGAGAGCTCCTGGAGAGCCCCGAGGAGCGCGGTCTTTTACTCGATAACAGCAGAGACTCGCACACCCCGCTGACCTTGAATTTATTCCTCTCTTCTCCGTGTTCTTCTCCGTGTTCTTCACTCGACGCTCCCGATCGAGGAGAGACTCCGCAGAGGTTTCATTTTCTCAACTGATCTGCTGTAATTTAAAACAGAGCGGGGGTCCTGACCTCCTCTCTACAGGAATCCAATTTGAGTGTCATGAAAGAATTACATACAGCGCGAGTGTGAGGAGAAGCTCTGTAATGAAGTCAGCAGGGAAACGACAGCGACAGACTTTCTGACCAACAAAACTCCGACGAGACGATGGGACGAGCTGAGACCGAAGACGCTGCTTCTACCGCCGTAACACTCGTTTACTCGTTTACTGATTGTGGATGGAAATCTAAAACAGGCCCGGCAGCCACAATGTGTTTACACCTGAGTGAATTAAAAAACAAGAGCGCAAACCTGAAGAAAGAAATTCAGAAATGTAAATAAATTCAAGGAAATTACTTTAGTTATCCAGTTTAATCTGCTGCACCAAATACTGATGTATGGAAACAGATATGAAACTAGCACAGGTTCAATATTTGTCGATCCAGCCAGAAAATCCTCAATTTAATAGTTTGTGGTGGTTTAAAGGTCTTGTAATGTAAACAAAGGTTTGACAGTATTTTCGGGTGCACATTCAGCCGGCTGATCTCGCTTCACAGTACGGAGAAATACGATGCATCAGAAGGAGCAGCTGTGGAAGAGAAGAGGGATCAGATTAGACTGGAGGAACAGCGTCTTCGTATTCTTCCAACAGTACGTTTACGTCAAGGTTTCGTTCGCCTGCAAAATGCACGCTGCGAGACATTCCCCTTTTTCCTGAGAATGAAGAAGGAGAAGAGTCAGCGTGTGTTCAGTGTGAACGCGCTGCAGCAAACACAGATAGATGTTGGGGATTTATATCCAGAGGAAGGCTGAGCCCACGTGAATCAGACTGAAGAGCAGACGGCTGCGATAAGTGATGACGAAGGGTCAGCTAATGGAAATCCATCTCATGACCTTTGACCAAACTTAATAGTGTACTCACTGATTATACAGAACATATTGTATGTCGTCTCATCCAGCGGGATGCAGTGGACTCACTTGTACGCTGTGCTGGAGAGAGATGACACACAGACATGAGTGGAGGCGATTCTGTGTGTGTTTACAGACAGTGTTTGGATTCTCATTATCACTTGCAGCTCGTGGGAATCCTTCAAACTGTCATTCACACACTCCTCTGGGACGTCTGAGTCTCCAGAGTTTGTTTTTTTTTTATTGGGAGGGTTGGGTATTTTCTCGGAAGAGACAATTATTTTTATTTATGTCACTTGTTCTCCCGTATTCTTTTTCTTACAGTCCGTACAAAAATATATATCACCCGTCAAAGGAACTACTTTGAATATTAATTACTTAATTCCCTGTTCAGAAGCATGAAGCATATGAAAAGTAGCATTCCCTCAGTGCTCCCTCTAAAGCCACGCCCCCTCACCCTGTGCTCCCTCTAAAGCCACGCCCCCCCGTGCTCCCTCTTAAGCCACGCCCACTCTGCGCTCCCTCTAAAGCCACGCCCCTTCCCCCATCTGTGCTCCCTCTAAAGCCACGCCCCCTCCCCTAGGTGCTCCCTCTAAAGCCACGCCCCCTCCCCTAGGTGCTCCCTCTAAAGCCACGCGCCTCCCCTCTGTATTCCCTCTAAAGCCACACCCCCTCCCCTCTGTATTCCCTCTAAAGCCACACCCCCTCCCCTATGTACTCCCTCTGAAGCCACGCCCCTCCCCCCTCTGTGCTCCCTCTAAAGCCACGCCCCCTCCCCGCTGTACTCCCTCTAAAGCCACTCCCCCCCGTGCTCCCTCTTAAGCCACGCCCCCTCTGCGCTCCCTCTAAAGCCACGCCCCTTCCCCCATCTGTGCTCCCTCTAAAGCCACGCCCCCTCCCCTAGGTGCTCCCTCTAAAGCCACGCCCCCTCCCCTAGGTGCTCCCTCTAAAGCCACGCGCCTCCCCTCTGTATTCCCTCTAAAGCCACACCCCCTCCCCTCTGTATTCCCTCTAAAGCCACACCCCCTCCCCTATGTACTCCCTCTGAAGCCACGCCCCTCCCCCCCTCTGTGCTCCCTCTAAAGCCACGCCCCCTCCCCGCTGTACTCCCTCTAAAGCCACTCCCCTCCCCCCCTCTGCGCTCCCTATAAAGCCACGCCCCTCCCCTATGTGCGCCCTCTAAAGCCACGCCCCCTCCCCTATGTGCTCCCTCTAAAGCCACGCCCCCTCCCCCCTCTGTGCTCCCTCTAAAGCCACGCCCCCTCCACCCCCTGTACTCCCTCTAAAGCCACGCCCCCTCCCCCTACATGCACGAGCGCCGCCACCTCAGTAGGTGACCTCAGCTCATCTCTTCATCGTGTAGAAAACTACGTCGTCTCTCGTCTCAGCGGTCAGTAAGCTTTGAGTGTGAGCTGGAGCACGCGAGAGCTGTGATTGGTCCATCAGATTGGTACCTCGTGGCAGTCATTGGTCGAAGCTTTTACAGACTTACAAACTGATGCAGATGACAGATTTTATTTGTTCCTTTTCCAGAGCACGCGAGTTATTAATTTCCGTCAGGACCTAAAGACAAACACTGTTCACTGAGCATATCCTGTGTTTGAATGCATGTTGGATTCATTAAAGCTCCATCTGCAGGTGTGATTCCCTAAAACACACACTGTACCCTTTAGTCAAGGCAGCCTGTTCCCAGCAGTGTGTTAAAATAGTGAGCATGGACGGCTCATTGCTAGCAGCAGGTATTAATAGTTCTTAATACCTTTCATTCTCATCACGCTGCAGCTATTTATTGCTCCTGATGGAGCGGGCTGCTGCAGACTGTGTCATTCTTAACACCTCTTAGCGGCGCTTCATCATCCCAAAGTATCATCACATTTGCACACACACACAAAAAAGACGATGTTTGGTTAAATGGAGAGGTTTTACTAGTGGGCTGCTGCAGTTTACAACAGTCCACTGCTGAACAAAATACAGCACGATCAGCAGATTTAACTGGCTCCAGAGCTGCAGGCCGTCCCCACCGGCGACCCAGAGGAAGAGGATGGGGAGCTCCCAGGAAAATACAGGTTAGTAACGAAGATTTACAGAGAGTGACCTGCAGTAATGGAGCCAGCCCCAGACGTACGCTTCATCAAACAAAGAAAGCTTTAAGACTATTCTTCAAAGTTTTTACTCTCTGACCCGACTGGTGGACGAGTCCAGAGGAGAGGGGTCTGATAACCGAAGGCTCTCCCTCTTGTAAGTACATTTAGAAACTGTAGGTACCACGAGCAGGATGCATGCTGGGAGTGCAATATTCACGGCACATTTACCTCTTTAAGATAAGATGGCGTCGGACCATTTGGAGCTTTGCAAGCGAGGAGAAGCATTTTATAGGGAGCCAGTGCAGAGAAGCCAACAGAGGCGTCATGTGGTCCCTTTTTTCATGTGGCAGCATTTTGGACTCGCTGAGATTTAGCATAGCACCCTGATAACAGAGAATGACAGTAATCCAACCTGGAGGTAACAAATGCATGAACTAGGTTTTCTGCATCGTTTTGTGGAGACATCTTAGAGACAAGGTGAAAAAAAGTCTGTCCTTGAAATGTGTTTTCTGTGAGCGTTAAATGAAACATCTTGTTTAAATAGAAGTCATGCATGGCTTCATGCAGTCCCTGCTGTGCAGAATGAAAGTGTTCTAGTCTCTGTAACATGTGATTGTCAAAGTGTGCTTGTTTTAATTAGCGTGAGATGAATCTTGGGGGTTGTGCACAGATGGATCCGTCGTGAGCAGGAAAGGAAAGGAGGACGCATTCGAAGCAGCTTTCGACACGCAGCTGCGAGGTCATCGATCTTAAAAACGCGCCCTGCGATGGATGCAGCCGCGCCGAGTTAGCAGCTACAGTTTGCTGTTGTTTAGATGTTAGCTATAGCAGCAGGTGAATCGTCGGCTGACTCTGCAGAGTCATGTATGTACGCTTTACTGCAGCAACAATTTGCATAACGACAATAAATCAGTTGCATAACATGCTATTGGATTTGCTTTAATTTGAAATGATGAAAGTAACAACGAGGAACAGAAGAGGGAGAACCAGCGGACATAAAAAGCAAATACGACAGTCTGAAAGGAACAAAATTCAACAATATTAATGTTATTTTTTCAGGATTATAAAATCTGTCCTGTCACGTCATGTCGGACAGGCACTGCTTACTTTATTAAATTGTCTCCTTGCATCAACAAATTAGGACTGAAGATGAGAACAATTTGCACAAATGTGCCTATCTCTCTCAGGTTCAGGAGCTTTGACATCTATGTCTGATGAAATTCAGCGTGCTCTGCCTTTAAAGCGTCCTCATTTAATCCATTTTAAATGCACATCATCAGGTTTTATGAAGCTCCTTTCTGCCACTAACCAGCAGAGAGGCTGAGAGCGGCTGCAGGCCACGAAACTCTAAAGACAACCCACATCTTCTTAAATCCATCATCCCTGACCTCTGCAGAGTGAGTGCATCTGTACCTGAGGGGGATAAAGGTGCTGCCGCCACACGTCCCCCCCCCACCCCCCCCGCCACCCCCACCCACAGTCTGCAGTCTGATCAGGTAGGAAGAGCAGAAGAACCCCACAGGAAATACCATGAGATGAAACACAGACGAGGCGAAAGATGAGACGGGAGGTAAATGGCACCTGGGGAAGACGGACGAAAGAGAGGCAAGGTGTCAGATTAGAGGATGAAAAAGCAGCTCAAGGAGGAAAAAGAAGGAGGGGAATGAGAAGATGAGAAGAGGGGGGGGAGGAGGAGGAGGAGGAGGGGGGGGGGGGTGAGCGGTGACGGCGGGGCAGAGAAATTGCATTTTGATGGAGGCAAATTGAATCAGCTCTGCAATGGATGCCTCCAGGCAGAGAGACAGATTGAGACGGTCATGTCAGCACATAGAGATTACTACCACCTGTGTGTGTGTGTGTGTGTGTGTGTGTGTGTGTGTGTGTGTGTGTGTGTGTGTGTGTGTGTGTGTGTGTGTGTGTGTGACGGGATGATTGCCTGCCGTCATCGTCTGCAGGTCTCACACACTCGCACTCACGCTGCGGCAGTCACAACGCCTTCTTTGGAGGTGAATGAAGAGGAGCGCACACACACACACACACACACACACACACACACACACACACACACACACACACACACACACACACACACACACACACACACACACACACACACACACACACACACACACACACACACACACACACACACACACACACACTCTGTGTTATCATAACACCGACACACACTAACAGGCTTACGGCTGAAAAGTCAAAGTCACATTGAAGAAAGTCAGAATGTCACTCTCAGCTTTGCCCCGTCTCGAATGTTTCAAATCGATGTGCTCAGGAAAGGCTGAGAGGAGATTGTGTGTCTCTCTGAATGAGGTCATGTGATCGCTTCCTCATTAACACAAAACCTCAGTTCAGAGTGTTTTTCTGCCGTCAATCATGGTTGAAGCGAGCTGCCTTTCCTTTCCTTTGCTTTAAGTTGCCTTGGCTGCACCTCCAGGAAGTTTAGTTCAAGCAGAGGATAAATCAGTTAAAACAGCAACAACAGAGGCTGCTCAAAACTGTGAACTGTCCAAAATCTCACCGCTCAATGTCAGCAAACTCATGTGAACACGCACCGTGCTGGATCTACTTATCACAGCGTTTTTACAAAAGAACTAAAAACTCCTAAAAATGTCCTGAATGTATCCGGTGAACCGCATGTATACAAACAAACAGAAAGGTAGATTTATGTGGGTGAAGTCAGAGTAAGAATACAGCAGGATGTTCTGCATGATGATGTTTTATATCCTGTGACTGATTCTGTTCTCTGTTCACATCATGAAACTGCTGCATTCTGTTTGCTGTTCAGCGACCTGTGAGGGTGAAGAGGCTGCCGCTGTTTGCAGTGAGCATAGATCCACTGTGCGGCGATTTACTCCGACAGAGTGCAGATCTCCTTCCTCTATCAACCGCACTCTGCCTGTTCTTTATTAACTCGTCACACAGAGAGACAGTAAACGACCTGACCTCGGATAAGAGGAAGAAAACGGATGCTGCCTCAGCTGGATTTCACTTCAGGCCTTATTTTCAGTATTAGAAAGAATTTTCCGGCTCTTTGAGACGATAACGTGTGTAGCTGCTGATGGAAGCAACATGTATTTGGTTCATAATTTTCATAGTTGGTGAAGATAAATAAATACAATGCATAAATAGAAGTTCATATCGTACACAAAATGTAATTAAAAAGGTTTGTTTTTGGGTTAATTTATGCAAGTTCATGTACCTTTTATTTTGGTTACAAACCCATGTATATTGAGTGGGGAACATATTTTTTGTTCCGGTTGATTGCGTTGGGACAAATTAATATGTGGCGCATAAAGAAAGCAGCATGGGACGACAAGTGTTTGATGTGGAAGGCGTTAATGGAGTCTCGGATTGAAAGAAACTTTATTCCCTTGGAGTTTCTGAGGCCAATGAGGTTTGATTATTTCTGATATGTGAAATCTATGTGTTTTCTTTTTTGGCTGTCAGACTAACTGTAAGTTCTGTTTGCTTATTTTATTAGTTCTGACGGCATCATTTGGCACTGTTTTGGCATCGTTGACTTGAGCCTTGAGTAAGACCTCTGAGGGAGGAACAACGTGGTCTATCTTTGTTTGTCTCAGCAAACAGCAGACATTCAGGGTGCTTAAAGTCGTCGCTTGCTGGTGTGTTTTCAGCCACCACATTGACAATCACACAGTTCATGGTGGTCGATGATAAACCAGGTTAAAGTTATGTTTTCTTTTTGTATTGGCAGCTCGACGCTACTTGGCGGGAAAAACAAATATGTATTTAGCCTGACTCCAAGCTGAAGACGAACTTTTCCACTGAACTGAATGTAGACGTGCGTCATCTTTCTAGTCCGGCAGTTTTTTGCATTCTGTCTGCTGGTGGCTAGTTTAGCATGCACTTAAAGAACCTCAGTGGTCTGAGGCAGAACTCTGAGTCCAGGCTGATTTTAACTTTACGCAGGAACTCTTTAAACTTCTTCCTGATAATCTGAGCAGAGTGGTTTTTGGCGGCGGCGGCGGCGGTGGGAAAAAGCACGCTGTGTAGATTTTTTTCGCTCTCTTTGAAACAAAGGTCTGTCGCTCTCCAGTGTTGTTGTTATTCTTCAAAGGTCAGGTAATGTCCACCGCAGAGAAGACCTTCATCAGTCCATTAGTTCTAATGGGAAAATTGGATAGATGCTATAAAGCTTTCAACTCGTGGTTTTTTTTTCCGACCTGAGCCAAAAATAGACACTGCAGTACCTGAGGCCGCTCAGGCACAGACCACGAAGACACTAAGTAATGTTTAGTTCAAGATATTTGAATTCCCCCTCAGGGACGTGTGAAGTGCTTCTTTTTTAATTGAATGAACACGGACGGATCTAAGATTTCAATCAGATTGATTCGCCATGCACACGACTCATTCCCTCAAGAGGAGGGTAAAAAAAAAATCGAGCCACAGAACTGTGTGGAACTTTTTTAGCAGGCCGGATAGCATCATTAGCCAGCAACTGAGCAACACGTTGACGTTATCGTGAACAGGTTAGAGGATGCAGCGTGTCAGAGATTCAGGCGGAGACCTGTGTGTGTTTCTCTGGAGCGACGTGAAGTGTCTGCCAGCTCTCACAGAGGACGCCTGGTGAAAGACTCGGACTCTGTGACACCTGTCCAAGTGTTTGAAGAAGCACCAGCTGCTGTCAGCGAAGGGCCAGCTGCCCACAGCTAATGATGCTGAAGCTGAGCAGCCTGCATGTAACCTCTGGACTGTTTGAGCACATTTTGAAAAATCTCAATAATCAGGGGCGGCGGTCGTGCACGCATCGCCACGTATGGAGGCTACAGCCGTCAGCGCGGTCGACTCGGGTTCAATTTCCGACCCTATCCACCGTCTCTCTCTAATGAAGGCCAAAAATAAATCCCATTAATCTGAAGGTAAAGCCATCAACACGCAGTGACAGATGGATGACTGACAGGAGTTGTGTCACCAAGGCCGGATACGCACTTGACGATTTGGAGCCTGAGTGGTGCATGCCAGAAGTCCCGCCCCCTCTTTGTTTTGATTGGTGGGTAAGAAAGAAGTGACAAAGAGTGCAGCAGTGGTCAGAACATTAAATATTTTTAACTGACAGGTTGACACCAAAGACGACTCTATTAGGAAACTGAGCAACAACAACACTGGACTGGGAGGTGATCAGCTGACTGACTCCCAGCCGCCGCCGCCGCCGCCGCCACAACGGCCTGCTCTGACCGCCACCTCAGGGGCGAGGAAGTGTGGACGACAGGCGAGGAATACAAAGGAGAAATCCTTCCTGCATATTATCCTGCATGCAAATGTTACCGAACACAGACCAAGCAAGAATTCTTCTGCAGCATTTTTCACTATCATTTAATATCAGGGTCGTTCCTCTGTGACACCCGTCAGCCTGTGGTTGTTTTTTTCTCTTCGTCTTTCTGCTCACCTGCCCTGCGTCTGCAACCAGCACACCTGCCTGCCACCGAGCGATCAACGCCTCCTCCAGAAGGCTGACGTGACAGCGAGTCTCAGCAGGATCGTTACCTTGCACAACGTTTGTTTATGTTCTTCACATCCAGCTCTGATTTTTTTGCCCCTCTGATTTCCTCTCTGTTTGTTTGCCCGCCTCCAACCTGCTCCCGTTTGCCCGCCAACCTCACCAGATGATCCCGCCCGCCTGCCTGCCTGCCTGCCAGCCCCCGTTCCTCCTGGATCACTCCCCAACTCCCAAACCAAGACTTCACTTGGCCCCCTTCAAAACCCCTCTCCAGTTATTTTACACCAGTACATGTTCATCTTCACGTGTCTGGGTTCAGCCTGAACTCCTACGCAAGCTTCTTCAGTATTCATCTTTTAAAAGTCACTGTCTTTGACCTTTTTCTCTTCCAATCAGACGTATCGAGGACGCTTTGTGAGACCTGGACAGAAACCTGACGTCAGGTTCTGCAGATGTATTCGAGCAAAGCATGGAGCTAAGACGTCAGGTCCACACTGACGGGTCTGAGCCGGGGAGGACGGGGCCTTAAAGAGACAGGCGCCGCACGGAGGGATTTCACTGTGAAGGGGGTTTCTAACCTCCACATCTCGCCATGCTCGACTCCACTCGCGTTCCAAACGGAGATGATTAACGGTGACAGTGAGTTAAATAGAAACTCGCCACATTTAGATGTCTGGCTTCTCGTCGCTACTTTTAAACCTGAAAGTTTCCTATTTTTAAATGAATCGACTTCAGGAACGATCGTGACTCAGCGACGTCACAGCGTCGTCTTCACTTATCATTAACAACAACAGCAGGCGATGGCTTTGTTCCTTCTGTAGTGTGACTGAGCCCACTCGGCTGCTATATTTAGTTTTCCATCCTGCTCCATAAAAAAACAAAAAAAAAACAGACCTAATGATGAAACTAGGGCAGCGCACAGTGACAGAGCCCCTCGCAACCTGAAGCAACTCTCTCCGAGGCCCTTGATGTTACAAACAACACCAAGTCTGCTGCGGACGATAAACTAACGCTACCCAAATCTGTTTTCTGCAAGTAACCACAAACGGTTGATCTTTTTTCTTATTAAGCTTTGATGATTTTCAGCTGCAGGAAGGAAACTGGTTAGTATGCAAATGCAGCAACGAAAAGTCCGGGGTTTAAGTATGACGCACGCCAAAGCTGCACGCCATCTGTGTTTGGGAAATTAAGGAATAAAATACGAGATGGGGATCCAAGATAAGAAGAGGGAAAATTAAAGTTATTCAATATGTTCTAAGTAGATAATGATCAATAATTAAATGCAACAAATCAAAAAAAACACTCAATCTTACTTTTACATAAATATTTGAAAAATTCAGTCAAGTGGAAGCACGCTCTTCCTTCACGGAGGTTCAGCTGGAGTCAGTGAGCGTCCGATGGATCTCTGTAATGAATATTTAACCAGAGGGAAATCTGAATCTCCCTAATGAAAGCAGCCGGTTACATCACTGCCTGGAGGAACACTCAATCACTTTCCTCATCAGCATATACTCACACACTCACGTTCACACTCTTCATCGTAAACTGTTTTCACATATGCACTCCTGAAAAGGTCCGAAGCAGGCGGCCCCTGTCCCCAATAATGACCTTTTTTTCCCTTACATGCATATACAGTAGATTGCATTGGTTTCCACCAATCCCAGGATGCAAACGTCGTCACCAGTGTAAAGAGAGCGAGTGCAACATTCAGATCACACAGATACTACGGCAAAATCTGGTGGCTCTTTAAAAACATTTTCTTCCCCCATTCTGACAAACCTGCAATCATCAACATCAGTGCAGCTGCCACCACCGCCGCCACCACCGCACATTGCACGCACCATGACACAATTCAGTATTCAATCAGACCTCTCTGTGTATTATTGAAAGCTGTGCAGGGATACATGGCGATGCAGACCAGGCAATTTCTTTCTGCAAAAGTAAAAGCGTGTGTGTGCCGAAAAGATGAATCTCTCTCGGTTTGAGTTGTACGAGTCAGATCATCGACCTGTTCTGCCATTAAGGCAACAAAAAAGGGACAAATTACACGGAAAAAATGTTGACAGTGGCCTCATGTCACAGTGGCCTCATGTCACAGTGCACTCATGTCACAGTGCACTCATGTCACAGTGCACTCATGTCACAGTGCACTCATGTCACAGTGCACTCATGTCACAGTGCAATCAGTCAACAACAAATAAATGTTGAAATGAAGTGTCTGAAATATGATCTGCTAAGATAACTGCAGATTCCAGCTGGTGTGTCTGCAGGTGCAGAAATATCACACCGATAATCAAAGCCGACCTCAACCCTTTAAGCTAGCTTAGCATTAGCTTAGCATTAGGCTAGCTTGCGTAATAAAGTAAAGTAAGAGGCTGCATCATCGTCATGAAGCTCTTGAGTGAGAGGAATAATAAACCCTGGGAGCTTTAATAAAGCGACTTCATTAAAGCTCCCCGGGTTTACAAAACAGAAATCTCTGCAGCTAATTAAAACTCGAAGACGAAGATCTACAAACGACGAGGCACGTCGACGAGACGTTTGATGATGTACCTGCTCTATGTGAAAGATTAAAGAGGTTTTTATAAAGATGTGACAGCAGTACAGTGATAGCTTTCCCTTTACACGAGGTTTCTGTTCGTCGCTCATCTTTCTCTGCTCCTCTGATCATTTCCCAATAAAACCTCCCCTCATTATCTACTTCTCATCCTTGCATCCATCCATCTGTCTCTCTGGGTGGCGTGCGGCAGCGGTAATAAAACATAATGTCAGCGAGGATGAAGATGTCATGCAGCAGGCTTATCGTCGTATCCATCTCCACAGATGAGACTCTGCTTTGTTAATAACGAGGTTTGCCTTGAGCTGCCTGCACGCGGCGTCACCTTCTATCTGAACAGGAGACTTAATTTTAAAAAAAAAACAACTCTGCTGTTTGCATTTGTGAGGAAATATTCCCATATCTGCAGCCTTTTGTTTTCAGAGCGTCTTCCTCTCTTAAATTGGTATTCCGGGCGATGACATTTCAAAGGCTTTTGGACTCGCAGTTTGCATTTGCAGCAGATGCTTTTCTCACTAATTAATGCCAGCAAAGACAACTCTGACATTCCTTCACCAAGAGCAACAGAAACACGGGCGCCTTCCTTCCAAACACGCGG
>NC_136693.1:1885160-1895160 GCF_947650265.1 Symphodus melops
GGGGTAGGATGAATTTCAATTTGAGAGCATTACATGTATTCTCTCTCTCTCCCTCTTCCCACCCTTTGTTAACTCCCCCGCTTCGCCTCCCTTCTCTACACCAGAGGTGAGATAATGACTCCCAACAACAAGCAGGAGGGAGGAAGTTGGCAGCGCTGTCGCCACATAGCGGAACACCAACGGTTATTATGGCACACGTCTCCTCCCCTCCTATTTATCTGTGAACACACAACAAACACAAACACACTTACAAACCAGTCAGCGCCCGTCGTCCGTTAAACACAGCTTGTTGTTCTAAATTTACTCAACGATGGCGGGGCTCTTGACTTTATGAACAGGAGCAGGCGGGACCAAAGATGTGCTGGGAGGGCTTGGCGGTGGGGGGGGGGGGGGGGGGTCACTTAAGAGTATAGCATTTCCATGACAGCAGATATCGGTCTGATTGGTGATCCAGGGAGCGTCTGTAAATATTGTTACCATCGGTCGTGTTTTTGTGCTAATTTCTTAGAGCCATAAAGGACGGTAAATATAATAATGTCATTTTGCAGCATTTGTATTATTTTGCATTTATACATTCATAATTAATTGTTTTTGCCTTTTCATTTAGGAAGTCATTTACATTTCTTATATTTGTCACTTTTAGAAACATTGGGAACTTTAAAGCAGGTCTGTGTGATTAGCTTCCAGAAAACGTGCAGAAATATCTAAGAAATAAACTCAGCATGGACGTAGAGCCTTACATTCAGAAACTGTGCACGTCTGTTCATTTTTTAATTGAACAGAAAATTAACTTCTAAAGGCTTTTAACCCTTAAATAACTTCAGCTGTGTGTGTGTGTGTGTGTGTGTGTGTGTGTGTGGTGTGTGTGTGTGTGTCTTAAATAAGTTTCCAAGATCGGATTTTAGTTTAGTCTAAATAGGGAGCCTCTAATTGCTGCAGTGGAAACGTATGTGCTCATTTTATCACTTAATGAGCACACACACACACACACACACACACACACACACACACACTCAGCTGCAGTGGTGCGCATTGCACCTCTGAAACCTCCCTAATATCTCTCCTTAGCATACATATCTCTATTTGTGTAGGTGGGGATGCTGATGGGGGGGGGGGGGAGGAGGGGGGGCTTCAAGACAGCAGCAGGTTGACGGAAGACACCGAGGAGGGTGAAAGCAGCAGATGGAGAAAAACCAGCAAGTGACGGGAAAAAAAAGAGCAAGGAGGGAGAGTGAGCAGGGCGGGAAGGGAGCAGATTGAGAGAGAGAGAGAGAGAGAGAGAGAGAGAGAGAGAGAGAGAGAGAGAGAGAGAGAGAGAGAGAGGAGAGAGAGAGAGAGAGAGAGAGAGAGAGAGGGTGAAGAGAACAAGAAGGAGGAGATGGAGAGAGTAAAGAGGGAGGGGGAGGAGGGGGAGTAGAGGCAGAGAGAGTAAAGAGGTTTTATTCAGAGGCAGAAGTTTGAGCTCTACGTCTCACACACAGCAGCCGGGAGAGATCGCATCACGAACAGGTGAGACAAGTCCTCTTCTTCTTCTTTTTTTTGGTATGACGCATTTTTTTTGGGCATTTTGTTTTAGCAGCATGGAGATTCAGAGAAACAGAGTGAAAGGGAGTGAAGTTGAGTGTGGAGTGTGCAGGCATGCAGCGGTAAACACCGGAGCATTCACTCGGAGGGTTTTCGTTGCTTCCTGACGGATGAGTCCGGGACGTCGCTGCCTTGCTCCAGTGCAGGAGGATCATTCTCCGGTTCAACTCCCAACGATAAAAGGCTGCAAGTGCACGCTGTCACATTAATGGACTCTGTCATAAGTGTTGCATGCTGTGCGAGCGCTGCTGGAAAAAGCGCTGTGGTGTCTGTGTCCGTTCAGCAGTCGAGCCGCGTCGGAGCGCCATGCATTATTTATCTGCACTGATCTCCAGAAAACAGCGATACCTCTGTGGGAGGAATGCATGCACTGTAATGTATTCACAGTGTTAATATCATGTGATAGCTGGGCTGATATAATGCGCTGTGTGAGAGGAGACCTGCATCTTTTATACGTGCAGCATGTGCCACACTTGCCTCCTCTTGTTTGTAGCTCACAGGGTGAAGCAGCGTGGCTGGAACAGTGTGTATGGATATCCTATGGTTTATTCATTGCCATTGTTCACGAGGGAGGTAGCAGAGAGCTCCACAGGGTGAGGAGGAGGTGAATGTGGCTTGTGGTGATGAAATCTTCCTTGTCTTAAGATGGTCTTTCCACCCTGTGGCAGATGATCCTTTTGTCTGCAGATAGAGTTATCTTCATCTCCATCGGTCTGCTGCAGGCTGCAGATGCATCATCTTACTCAGTGTGCACATTACACGTTGCTAAGAGGGGAATGTGCCTGTGTTATTTACAGCATCTGTGTGTCATTGTGCACCTGAACCCAGCTGCTTAGCTCCTGCAGAGGGGAGCGCACACACACAGAAAGAAGTCACTTACAGGACACACACATGCAAAGGAACACTCAAATAAACCTTTAAGCTCGCTGATTCAGAGGAGACTGTATCAGTCTTCAAATTGGATTTTCAGAGTTTGGAGGAAAAACACAAAAACATTTATAGAAGTCTTCACACCTCTGTTACAGTTTCCTCTCGTTTTCTTTGCCAACAGTAAATGTTTTTTTTTTGTACGTCTGAACAAAACTTTGTCGAGTGTCGTTTCTGTTGATCATCTCAAACAGAAGGTAGAATCATGCAACTCAGAAACCTCCTGGATCGTGTCATGGATGTGTTAGCTCTTCTTTTTTTACTCACCTTCCCAACATCTCATCATCACACAGACACAGAGCTGTGACCCAAATCTCTGAGTTCCCCTGAAAAAAAAGAAAAAGAGAAAAGGATCCGTCTCTCGTTTCATCTCTCACTGGAACTCATGTTTAAGTTTTAAATAGTTTCACTACAAAGACTGACTGATCTGCTCGTTGCTGATGCACCGGTGACAGGCGGCGTTTCTCCGTCTTCTGAGGGGATTTTTTTGGACTGAACCCGTTGGATGAAGTTAATTTGAACATTTTCTCCTCTGCCTTTTTAAAGAGTGAATAACTCGGCCTCAGACTTTTCATGCTGAAATTATTTTTTCCCAAGTCCCGGCACGTATCCCACACAGACTCCCTTCTGCCTCGTGCAGAGCTCTGAATTAGAGGCTCAGTTTCACACACTTAATTCCATTAACACATAGAGCGCAGAGCGATTCCACGGCGAGGTCCTGATGCAGTGCAGCTGCGACTTTAACTAATGCTGGATGCTTTGCTGTTTGTTTAAACCCTCACCAGAGGAAAGGGAAAATAACGCTGACACCCATAACCTATAATTAGCATGATCTCATTAAAGCGAGACCGATTAGATTTTTTAGATAATTATCTCATAATTACAGGACAGGGAAGTCGTGATTAACCAGAAAGTCACCCAAAACATTCATTTTGCACAGTTATTACAGTGTAATCTTGTTTATATTTGAAGCCAATATCCAGTAAATACATAATCAAGATCAACTAAATTCATCACGTTCCAAGAAACCTGCATTCAGAGTGAAATCACGGCCTTTTCTTTATCAACCAGGAGACGATGGAGACGGACGGTGTGCACGTGTGGAAGCGTTCTTTATGATGCAGCTGCAGTCAGAGTGAAAGAGTTCAAATCTGAATCAAGTATAACATGTGAGTTATAGATTTGTTTGTGTACATGGAAGTGAAGGGAAGGAAAAAAAAACATGTTGTAGTAAAGAACTCAATATGGATTTTGTTGTTGTTGTTGTCCTGCAGCGCAAATCAAAATAACTCCAATTTTAAAAAGATTCAGAAACTGAGCTGGTGCAGAGATCTCCAAACTGAAATCGATCTTCTCTACGTTCTCGGACACCCAGAGTGGAGCCTCGCTTCTTTTTCCGAGAAGACTCCGGAGCGAGGCAGGCGGCGGGCAGCAGCTAATTGCGTGAACGACCTTCTCTCTCAGTCAGTCGAGGACAGCAGCGGTTTGATCAGAGAAAGCGCCAAACAACAGTCGTGAAGCACCGCGCGCAAAAACAAGATGAATATTTTAACTGAATAATCATTTCTCAGCTGCGAGGAAGAAAACCCCCCCCACGTCTTTTAGGAATGATCTTTTTTCCAAGAGCGAGGAGACGAACAGAAGAGACGCAGTGAGAAACTGGATGTTTTTTAACCTTTGCTGTAAAGTCACCTGTTTGCTTGAATGTAGGCCGTTTGTATAGCTGCTGTCGAATACACCTCTGCAAACAACCAGCAGAAATCTCCAAGCAGATGGAGCTCTGTTTAGTTCTGAGCCTGTATGTCTTCTAACTACAACACTGAGCCTACACACAGCCGCCTGCAGGCGGGGGGCATTAAAGCAGCGAGCGCAGCTGTGAGGAAGGAGGAAATAAACTCAAGACTGTTTTTAAAGCGTTGACTCGAACACCTCCAGGTTTGGATTTGTGCGAGTGTCTGATATAAATAAACTCCGAGCAGAGAAACATGACAGGCACTGCAGCAGGGGATGACTTTGACTTACTGAGGGAGTCGGGCTGATAATCCCTCTGTTGCATCACTTATCTGTCTCCTGCAACACCCTGGAAAGCTTGCAAAAATATGAAACGTACATTTTACCCCCTTGAGACTAATCCCTGACCCCCCCCCCCCCCCCCCCCAACACCCCCCTTTCACCAAATCTTCAACTCCTTGTCCCAGACTTTTAGGGCACGATTTCTTGTCAACTTTTGGCTGGACTTCAGTGAAAAATGTTTGAGATTAATTTGCCGATTTTTAAAGGTGGGAAGCTTCCGGGTGTTTTCTGCACATTCAAATCTCCATGGCAGCAGAGAGTGCAAATATAGCACGACACATTAGACCGTAACGGCCACAATTACAGAAGTACAGTGAGGAGATGGCAGGTGCTGTTTGTTGCAGCGTGTCGACACAGATTTGAGATGATTTTTAAAACACGGTTTGATCGCATGAAGAGAGTCAACGGCAGGAAATCAACATAAAAGACGTAGATTAAGATGACGATACGTCTGCATTGTCCCCCGAGTTTTTAAAATCATAAGAGGGGGAAACCACAGAAAAAATAAATTAATTGAATTAACAAAAAGTTTAGAAGTAAACAGCTTTAACTCCATTATCTACGCAGCTGCTATAAGATGATATCCGTTCACTGTGTGCTTGTTTACATCCGTGTTGTAGAGCAGGCTCATTAACCGGAGCAACGTTAAGTCAAAGGATCAAACGATCAGCACGTGGCAGTTTGAGCAAAACATTCAAATTGGCATCGAGGGAACGAGTGTGGACGAGCGAGGGGGACGGCGTTTAACCGTGCTGTCGACTAGCTTAACATGGTGACATTTAGCGGCGCTGCAAAAAGCTCTTGATTGAGTCGATCCGGTGTGATTCATTGCATTCAGCAGAGCTCGTTCACACTTTATAATTAGTTAGTGAAGGAACACCTACGGTTAATCACGCAGGCAGAGGAGTTATTTTGGAGCCACAAAGATAAAAGCAGATTATTTGCATGCATGGTAAAGTGGATTAAAGATGAGTAAGTGGATAAATCTGTGACTGTTCCTCCTCTGCTCCATTTCTGGATATCCGTGTGAGGGTGAAATGGCGGCTGTGAAAACGTGTCCTTTCTAATCCCAGGAGGGTTTTCACTGAGTTTTCGATTGCATGAAGTTGTTTGGTCTGTCATCCAGCAGACCAAAGAAAACGCTGCAGAAATAGGAAAGGTTGTTTTTTTTAACCCACCACCTCCCTCTCACATTTGAATCCCAAACAAGCTGCTTACGTGACTGACATTTGTGTATTTCTTCAGTATCAGACACATAATGAGCTCAGCGTGCTGCCTCTCTCGCGTCTCGACTGTCACTCGCAGATCGAATCCTGCGAAGACATCAGGTTGCTGCCAGAGCTGCTACTCTTCCCTCATCTCTCTCTCTCTCTCTCTCTCTCTCTCTCTGTGCGGCCGTTTCAGGTGGATTGGCAGGAGTGAGCGAGCACTCTCTTTGTACTCAGATTTGTGGCGGGGGAGAGAGAGACGTTTGCAGGACGGATTAGAGTTCAGAGAAATGTGTCCCCTCTGTTGTGCGCTTCAGTTGACAAGACTACACCTCACAATCGTCCTCTCTCTCTTTTGTGTTCCTTCTCTCCATCCATCCATCCATCCGTCCATCCGGTCCCCAGGCGGGTCCTGCGTGTCTACAGCTGAGCAGGCAGCTGACAGCACAGTGACAAGTGTCAAGGGAGGGAGGGTGGCTAATGAGAGGGACAGCAGCAGCAGGGGTCTGTAAGTGCACCTCCAGATCACAGCCGCCCCCCCCCCCTCCCCCTCCCCTCCCACCAACCATCTTTGATACATGTCCCAAGTGACCAGGACTCTCTATCTTCTGCTTGTACCAGGGAGGTGGGAGAGGGGGCTCATTAGTCACCCTCTCCTTATTCTGTGTGTCCTTGCGATGGGAGGAGGAGGAGGAGGAGGAAGAGGAGGAGGAGGAGGAGGAGGAAGAGGAGGAGGAGGAGGAGGAGGAAGAGGGCTGTCAGACAAGGCATGGATCAGAAAGCTAAAAGCAGCAACAAGAGGCTCTCTGATAACGAGAAGGAAAGTCAGGATTAAATTGTTTATTTTACTGAAGTGACCGATCTGGTTCAATATGTTCTGTCATGCCTGAGTTCATATGAAACACCGACAGAACTGTGCTGTGAGACTGCAGGAGAGAAACGATCATTTAGAAAATAGCAAAACAAAATGTAGCTCAGGAAGCTTTAAGGCTCCCAGGACGACTCAAACAAACCTGACAGGCTCGTGCAGCTCAGCAGGTCGTCAACACACTGATCCTGATAGTAGCTGCTGACACCAGTGTGTGTGTGTGTGTGTGTGTGTGTGTGTGTGTGTGTGTGTGTGTGTGTGTGTGTGTGTGTGTGTGTGTGATCATCAGACTGTTCTCCAGATGCATCTGGTCCCTGAATAGTAACTTCAAGCTTGTTAACACTAATAATCGACAGTGTTGGTGTCTCCTCATTTTATCGTTTTCTGATCAAACCACAGGTGTCACGCAAAATTGTTTCGTGATTGGAATCCAAGTCAATCTGCACAATTTCTGTCAGTGTATGAAACACAAAGTATAGAATTCAAACAATAATAATAATATAATATTCATATTTATTGATCCCACCAGAGGAAATTCAGTTTATTGAACATGAACACACACACAGGCTGAGATACACACTCGGTGACGTGCATTAATGGAGAGGGGTCTGCCCATAGCGAGCACTCCAGGGCAGTTTTTAGGGTGTGGTGCCTTGCTCAGAGGTACCTCGGCAGTGCTCAGGCACCTCTCCAGCTACCAAACCAGTTTCCATTCTTGGTCCGTGCCGGGATTTGAACCGGCGACCCTCCGGTTCCCAACACAAGTCCCTACAGACTGAACTCCTGCCGCTCTAATCCTCTCCTTTTCTTCAAACTGCTTCATTTCTGAAGAAGGTTTTCGTCTGCAGATCCTGAAAGCTGGCCTCAAAAAAAATCCTCGTATAGTGAAGCTTTTTTTTTTTTAATGTATAAATGAAAAACTTTGAGGACACAGAGAGGTATTTTAGGAAGGACTCGAGGGACTCGCTGTCAGATCTCCTGCTCAGACTCCTCTGGGCTTACACCTGCCACACGATATGAAACGTGCAATCCCAAAGTCAGTGCACTCTAAAGACTGTTCTCCTTCCATACCTGGGAGCTTCAGTGTTCAGACTTTTATTTCCCCTCTTAAGTCCACACATGCTGATAATGGATATAATGGTAACAAAGGGCTGAGCACTTTGATGTCCACTCTCCTTTAAAGTGCACGTTTTGATATTGACTCCCAGACGGAGGTGTGAACTTTTACATCCAGCTTCCCCTCAGAAGCCGGAGCTTTTGATTCCGCCCTCCCAGCAGGTACTGTAGGAGCTCGACTCAGAGGGCTGCAGAACCCCCCCCCCCCCCCCCCACACACACACACTCACCCTCCAACCTTCGTGTGAAAGCACAGCAGCAGGATCGATCGCTGTGCAAACCTTCTCGAGTATTTCAGGGCCTTCTCATGCAGATGCATCTTCTGTGTTTTGTATCAAATGGACGGAAGGAAGTGAGCGAGCGAGAGAGAGAGAGAGTAGTGTGTTTTGTGTTTTTCTAATAAGCCCTGGAGGGTTTGTGAGGAATCAGTCACCCAGCTGACTGAAGGATCCAGGTAAAGAAAATATTGATTTCCATTCTTTCCAAACTGCAGCGCTCGATAGATGTGAAAGACCACTGAAGTCTACTGGGAGGAGGGGTGGGTGTGTGTGTGTGTGTGTGTGTGTGTGTGTGTGTGTGTGTGTGTGTGTGTGTGTGTGTGTGTGTGTGTGTGTGTGTGTGTGTGTGTGTGTGTGTGTGTGTGTGTGTGTGTGTGTGTGTGTGTGCGTGCGTGCGTGCGTGCGTGCGTGCGTGCGTGCGTGCTTACTATATGTGTCCCACAGTGTACTGGTCCCTATCGACTTCAGTCAGTGGTGAATGATGCTGCTTTAAATGAGCTACAGTTTCACACTGCTAGCTTAGCGCTGCTCTGACGCGGACAGAACAAAATCACGAGCGTGTCGAGAAGAGTTTCAGCGTGCTGCTTTGATCGTGGTTGCTTCGTGTGAGGTCCAAATCCGACATGTTTAATGCAGGTAACTCTTCAGTGTGTTATTGGATAAGTGCTTTTACTCATATCATTTATCTTTGTACACACTTTGTATACGCTGCTTCTTGTGTATTCTACGTATCGGTCCGCTTCATCACTGCCATGTTGTTTCTATTTGTAGCTTTTAGCGATGTTGGAATTTGTTTTTCCAGGAAGCCTTGTGGCTAACTCTGCTATATTTACAGACCTCTAAACATTGTCCCTGTAGGATAAATAAAGAAATATCACGACGGGTCTTTAGTCTCGTCTTGTGCAAAATCGTGTTGTTCAGTGGCGTGACTGATAACGAGCGGCAAACAGGAAGCTGCAAACTAGCAAGGAACGTTCAGTTCACCTGAAGGGTGGAAAATGGAAAGGATGGAAAAATGGTTAACAGCGGTTTCTGCTGCCCTAGAAATAGCTAGCTATAAACTCAGTGGGGAAATCCCCAGGAGGCAATCGTTATCTTCTGGATATGAATTTAGCAGTCGGTCTACTTTCTAACCACCAGTCAAGGTCATGAGCTGTGTTTGGCCACTACAAGGTTACAAGTGGTCCTAATGAGAGTCTGTGCTCAGTCTTAAAGAGAGATAGTGAGGAGCAGAGCCGCTCAGGTGGTTGGGACACCTGATTAGGATTTTCTTGTTGCTTTCAACAGGCAGTCCTGAAGGAGACCCAGAGTCTCATCTGGCTCCTCAAAATCCTCCGAGACGAGCGAGACAAAAAAAAGATGCACAGCTCGCTAACTGGCTGCATTCTTTAGATTTATTTAATTGAACTGTCGGGGAATCAGTCAAATAAATGTGTAGAGGAAAACCACATTTCCATTTGCTTCATTCACTCAGGAAGTTTAGTGTTGATTGTAATCCATCCAGGAGTTGTTTGGATATTTCAGTCGAAGAGGCAGAGGGAGGATTTCATCGTTCACAGTGAGGCCCCTCCAGATGTTTTAAGGCTTTTAAAAACATCACCTGCACAGATGCTCAGTGGTCACGCGGGGAGAGATCCACCGCAGAGGAGACAGATGAACACTCTCTCCCAGTCACAGTTACCTCGCTCTTTCATTACTGTTGCTATCACAACAGTGTCAGTTTTGCTGCATAATACAGATCGAGGTCAGAGGAGAAATTGCTGAAATGCCTTTTGGAAGAAAAAAAAACCCAACGTGATCACAACCCAATGAGGTGGTAGGATGCTCGGGGGAGGAACACAGCGGTTTGAAAATGCAGAGCAGTCTGTGTTTTTTTTCCCCCCCCTTCTTCTGTATTTTAGAACATTTGACCAAAAACAAAAAATAATGTTGTGCTTTTCATGCTG
>NC_136693.1:1900160-1972850 GCF_947650265.1 Symphodus melops
CGACGAAAACGATCGTGATTTATAAAGCGGGAATTTTTGTCGAAGTCAAAAGGTGGCGTCGTCGTCGTAGTTTAAAGTCGCGTTCCCTCTGTGTGATTCAGGGCTGTTAAGCCTGTCGAACGTTGTGTACTGCCGCCACCCACCACTAGATGGAGCTGTAGCTCACTATGAGCTGAATGTTAACAACAGAACTGTGGAAGAACGGTACGCCGCAGTCTGGTCGGATTTCGACCTGCGGCAGGTTCACCCGGCGTCTCGACCGGAGCGATGTGTGGATGGAGGAACGTAAACACGAACTCTTTATCAAAGTTCATTCTGAAATATCCAGCCTGAGTCGACCCACAATGCACTGCCTTTCGCTTCACTTCCCTTTACGAGTTCAGAACCCATCCAACATATGACGCACCAAACAGTGCACTTGGAAACAAACAGACACCCCCCCCCCCCCCCCTCAGATCTATTTCAGTAAACTAAGTGTAAGTATAAACTCAAGAATCATGCAAAACAAAGATGATCCATTCACACGCGGTCCAGGCTACGCTGGGTCTTTGTGAAAGGAGCTGATGGGAACTGTTTGAGGGTTAAAATCCCTTTAAATGTGTGGCCAGTTTTTGGTAACAGATCATAGAAAACCAAACAAAGCAGGCGACCACATCTGAACTCGACAATCAAACATCCATCCATCCATCGCCCGGACCTTTTATTGTCCACCCACAGAACCGTTTCCTGCATCTCCACAATACGTGATTCGCAGCTTACAGAAGCGTTAAACGGATGCTGGACTGCTTTGTGTTTTGCCCGTCAAGCACTGAAGCAGACGTCCGGCCTTCACGCCGTGTGTGGTGGAGAAAATAAAACACACACACACACACACACACACACACACAGAGAGACAGACAGACGCAGCACTTCACAGTGACATCAGGCTTCACTCGGCGGCGCTGTGGGGAGTCATCGAGCCGCTCGCCTGAGACCGCTTCTCCTCGGCTGACCTCCCTTAAGATCAGGGTCCACCTGATAACACCGCAGCCAGGCTCACTGAGGCGTGACAGCCTTCATCTTCCAGGATAATAAAGTGTTTCATACTCCACTTTTTGAGTTGAACTGAAAGGAAACAAAATGAAAAAGATGAAACCCACGGAAGGAGAAGAAAAAAACATGTTTTTGTTATTTTTCGCAGGCCGTCACTGCGCTTGTTTTCACCAATAATGAGTTGTTTTCTTTAGAGGATTTTTCCTTTCTGAAAAGCAAATCTTGACACTGCTGTCATACTTTACAGAAAATGTGATTTTGATGAGATGATTATTGCATTTAAAAAAAAAAAAAAAAGTTAAGTTAGTTTAGAAGAAAAACTCCTCAGGCATATTGACAACTTTTCTTTCCAAAGCCATCACTGCTCGTCGTCTTTACTCCTCTTACGCTGAGGATCAAGAAGCGTCACGTCAGTCCTCGGAGCTGATCTAGACTGAAATATGCCAACACGTTTGGAAGATGTCTCGAAAACTACAGGACGATTAATCACGCATGTGGTCGTCTGCTCGATCAAGCTGTTTCAGAAGTCAGTCCTCTGTAAAAACACGGGGTGACGTAGGAGTTGTTCATGGATCGCAGATCTGCAGGATCAAACTCTGCCTGGGATATTTGTTCAACAAACAGCAACAGTCTGTTTCTCGATAGAAATCTGCATTTTGCACAGGCAAGAAGAGAAACGAGACGAGGTTTGTCTTCGTGAGTCCATCCGATGCCTCAGTCACAGAAAAGACTGATTCAAACAGTTACCTGCTGAAACAAACGCAGCTCTTTGGTCACCAACAAAACAAGTAGCTAAAATCCAGTCTGAAGTTTGGTAGGATGAAATGCGCTGCACTCGCCACAGAGCGAACCCTGCAAGGTGACTGAAACGCTAGTCGGGAAAATGGCGATCCTACCTGTTGGATGCACAGTTTGTATCTGTGCATCATACAGTGGAAAGCCCTGATCTCTCTTCTGCTGCTGAGGAGGAGGAGGAGGAGGAGGAAGACACGAGCAGCACAGAAGGAGAGGCTGAGTGTTCATGAAATCCTCGGGGAGTTCACGCTCGAGCGCTTCACCAGCACGCCATTCCTGCTGCTGTTTAAAACACACCTGTTCAACCCACGCACTTCTGTCAGATGTCGCGGTAGGTCTGTAAATTTGAGTTTGTGGGCGGATCTTCCCTCCTATTGGACGCTCAGATGTGACATCATTAAGTGCTGCGCCCGAGTTGACTTTTTTTTCTTTTACTTCTGTGCAAGAACTGCAAGCGAGACTTTCTTCTGTACTCAGCTCGGGGGGGGGAGCTCTTAAGACCTGGACCCTGAACCCTTTATAGACTGGCAAAGGGATGAACCCGGAAGTAGCTTCGCTATGTGTTCTCACGAGAATTTGCATATGGGATTCTTTCATTGGATTTTGGATGATTGCAGAAAATAGTCTCTGTGTCAAACACACATTTCTGATGTGTAGCTGTTCAGTTCAGCGGGATAATCTTTAAGGATTAACATCATTTATATGAAGTTTGAAGAGTCAATGCAGCCCAGAGAAGTTAAAAGCTAACATCATGCTACAAGCTAACTACACCGCCATCGGTTAATCGTGACGTCACGACCGTTATGCTTCATCGATCTAATTAGCGGTTTTGACAAGCTAGCTAAACGTTAGCTTAATAAGTTGTTTATTAACCTAATATTTACAAGAGCAGTGAAAACATGACCAGAGGCTGTAAGGAGGATTAGGGAGAGAGTTCCAACCACAACCATGCTGTCGTCTCATTTAGCCGCTTGTTAGCAACTGCTGTTTTAAGTACGCGTAAAAAAAATTCTCAAGTGGGGTCTTAGCTAACGTAGTTTATCTCGTCTAACAAAACATCAACATCTCTTCAGCTTGTGTTAACCACAGACCTTATTTCAGGCGTCAAAATCCACATTTAGACTTTTAGAGGTCAGAACGCATGGCGCTAACATGCTAACTCACTTCCTGGTTTTAGGACTCCTTCCTGTGCTGGTCTATGACACACCGACAAACTCTGCTTAAACCATCAGAACTCACACAAATGTAATGAAGTGATGGTTGGAAAGATAATCATCATTTAAAAGAGTGCAACCTGAAAACGAGCTAAAAGCCACCGAAACATGAAGCATGTGGACGGCTGCTACTCTGCTGAAGTCTTTGCTACGCCGCTGTGTTCTGTGGCGCCTCTCTCCCATGGGTGCTCATTACCAAAGAGGGTTTGTTTGATCTATTCTTCGGTTTCTGTTTGAACCTGAAGCCTCACACCGACTCTCTGAGGAGTTCAGTCTGTCGTCACATCGGATTAAAAAAAAAAAAAAAAACTCTGTTGCACCAACAAGCCTCACTGATGCTCTGTCAGTGAGGCGCTTATTGTTTTAGGCGACAGTTAAAAACGTGAGTTGACTCTCATTAAAGCTGGATTGTAATATTTGCAGAGTAAACAGTGCAGCTCTGTTTGTTCTCGCTGAATGGATTTCTCCCTCCGCTGCAGCGGGACGAGTAATCAGACAAAAACGATCCGTCCTGCCTCAGTGCCTTAAGTACAATTAAGCGCTATAATTAGTTTCCATTTAGAAGAGGTCGATTTGGTATAAACATACAAGAGGAGCGCTCAGTTTCAACTGTAAATAACTTAAAGGCCCAGGCGGTGACGCACTGGGACTGAAAACACAGAGAAGCCATGAAACACATTTTCTACCTTCAGTGATGATGAAATCCTTCCTGCAGAGTGAAGAGGAGGCTGCCGGAGTGAAACACGGCACGACGAGCACTGATTCATACCACTTATGTAAATAAAGTGATGAGTCTGACACACATGGATATCCTCTCTGCCAGAACTGTTCACAAACAACATAAGCAGGATTTCCAGGGATGTTATGAAACTGTCTTAATAAACTAAATGAAAATGTGATTTTGGATGGCTGGAATAAACAAACATGAATCGCACTTATGTTTTAGACCTTTAAGGGGGAAAAGGGAGACAGGGAGATGTAGTGTACTTCAGGTTTCTGTGGTTTGGTATCAAGTTTGTTTTATCTCACACATGCAGAAGAACAAAAGGGGTCAAATAGACTTAAAGCAGAGACCTCGAGATGTTGGAGGTAAATCCAAAAGAAATCAAGCCAACAAGTTCCAGAAAACAGGAGCCGGGCCACGAGGAGCAAGGTGAAGAAATGAACGGACGAAGCGACAGGAAATGGGCAATGAGGGACAGGTGAGACTAATCAGACATGATAGGGACATGATAGGAAGGACACACGACCGGAGCTAACGCTGGACGGATCGGGGCGTTGATGATTATCAAAAAGGTTTTTTTTCTTTCTGCGTAAACTCCGACAGTCAGATCAAGTCAGATGAGGATTCACTCAGAAACAAACACCAAACAGGCTGCAGTCACAGAGTCGGCTCGTGGTTCAGTGGTCGGCAGCAGCTGATCACATCATCCTGCAAAACTAACGACGGAACATCCAATAAATACAAACAAAAACAAGACTTGGACAAGTAATGTGGTGATCAAGTTTCACAGACTGACCAACAGTTTTGCATATTATTTCAGATTTTTTTTTTATTTGCACGCCGTCCCCGTTCCCTCCTTGTCCTCCTGCCCGTTACTGTAAAGTGTCATCGAAGGTGTTAGCCGTGAACACCTGGACCGCTGAGGCCTTTTTGTATAAGAATAAAAAACACAAACAGCAGCTTTACGTGACCCGCTTCTTCACCTCATTATCGAGGTGATGAAGGAGCGAGCTGCAGCTGCCTCGTGTATTCTCTCTCCTAGTATTCTCCTCATGTCGGCCGATAAACTGCACTGAGCACCTCCTGTGTTTCTGTGTGAGCGCGCTGTCAGCTCTACCTCTGTCTGTGTGTGTGTGTGTGTGTGTGTGTGTGTGTGTCTGCTTCCTGCTGCTTCATTAGTGGAGGACAATGAGAGAACAAGAGCGCTTGTCTCTTCTAATAAAAGACACGATAATACCTCCTCTGCAGAGGGCGATGTGCTTGAACAGCAGCACAGGGGATTCAGTGTTTGTCTTTTGTATTTGATGCTCATTGACTGGAGTCTGTTTCATGTTTGGGACGTTTCATCTTCATTATGTGGCTCTCTATTAGGAGCAGGGCTTCAATCCTTTACAGCCTGCTTGTTGAGTCTTGTTGGACTCACAATGGACTGTGGGATTTGTAGTTCCTTTGCACGTCTAATCTTTATCTTATTTGTCAGGAGAGTTAGCTGGGGATCAGAGTTGTTGGCGTTCGGATTATAAAGGATGTGAATGAGGAAAGTGACTCACAGAGCCAAAGCGGTGTGAAAAAGTTGGTGGTGTCTGTCGAGCTCGATATTAGAGATACGTAAAACTGCTTTTTTAATGGCCAGCAGGGGGCGACGCAACCGATTGCAGATATTTGGAGAGATTTTTTGCACAACTTAAATCTTTAAAAGCATGTTTTATTTTAGAGTGCTCATATCTCTTTTCTTTGTGTTTCTGCAGATACAATGCTGCTTCCAGCGTGCGTGCTGATTGGCCTGCTGTGCCTGAGCCACACGGGCGGCGTGCGTGGTTTTGCCCGTCTGCAGGACGAGGTGGAGCTGCGGTCAGCGTTCTCCGTCGCTCGCACTAACAGCATGGAGGGCGGGCCCAAGATGACCGTGACCTTCGACGCCGTCTACGTCAACATCGGCGGGGATTTTGACCCCAAAGCCGGCGTGCTGCGCTGTCGCATCCCGGGGGCGTACTACTTCTCCTTCACGGTGGGAAAGTTTCCACACAAAGATCTGTCAGTGATGCTGATGAAGAACAGAAACGAGGTGCAGGCCATCGTGTACGAGGAGAACGCCGGAGAGGAGAGGAAGGTGAGTTGTGTTTCTGGAGCTCCAACCAGACGATTTTTGTCCTCATTGATTTTTTTATTATTGTGAATCTTTATTTTGATGTAAGAAATTGAAGAAATGGAAGTTAATATGTGATGAAGACAGAATGGAGAAGGGGCAGTATTTAATAAGTTTATTCTTCTTACTTCTCTTCAGACATGTTGAACCGTTTAAATATTTTGTTGGTTTATTTTGTATGTTGTTTTTTTTTTTGCAAAAAAAAAAGAAAAAAAATGTTATCTCTTATTTTGTTATTATTCTTTATTTATTTATTTATTTTATTTTCATTTTATTTTTTGTTGATACTTCACATGTTGGACAAACTTTATTCTTCCTTTAAATAGTGTGTGTGTGAAGTAAAACTGGTGTGTTCACTATAAAGTCAGGAGAGAGACAGTGTAGCTCTTCCCCTGCTTCCTGTCCTTATGCTAAGCTAACTGTTGCTTCCAGGTAAAGCTACAGACTTCCATAAGCCTCTTATCTAAACAATAACAGAATGCTGTTACAGGATGGAAACGTTAACGGAGGTCTTTTATCGTGTCAGAGCTCACGCTGTGGCGGCTCTTATCTCAGAGTGTGTGTGTGTGTGTGTGTGTGTGTGTGTGTGTGTGTGTGTGTGTGTGTGTGTGTGTGTGTGTGTGTGTGTGTCGTGGCGGTGAATGAACAGAGCCGATTAAACGCCGTGTTCGTCTGTGAGACGTCGTTTGGCGTGAGCTCGACCTCGGCGTGGATCTGGTGGGTTACTAAAGTCTGCTTCCCCTCCTGCAGGTGCAGAGTCAGAGCGTGATGCTGCAGCTCGACTTCGGCGACACCGTCTGGCTCCGCCTCCACGGCGACCCTCGCTACGCGCTCTACAGCAACACGGGACACTACACCACCTTCAACGGCTACCTCGTCTACCCCGATACCTACGGATACCAGACGCACCGCCACCAGCGCCATCCCGCCCCCGACTCCGACTCCCAGCAGCCCCTGCAAGAGAACAACCCCCTGTCGGGCGACAACCAGGGCGCAGAGCGTGACACGACCGCGACGAGAGGCGCGCAGGAGGAGCGGGTGCAACATACTGAGGAAGAGGAAGATGAGGAGAACGACGAGGAGGACGACCAGAGGTCTGCTTTCTCCGTCGGACGCACGCAAAGCATCGTGGGAGTCAACCAGGTGGGCCTGCCGCAGCACCAGCCAGTCAGCTTCGACACGGCCTTCGTCAACATCGGAGAGGACTTCAACGTGACCGAGGGTTTGTTCACCTGCCGCGTGCCCGGCGCCTACTACTTCTCCTTCAACGTGGGCAAGCTGCCGCAGAAGACGCTGTCCGTGAAGCTGATGAAGAACCACCTGGAGGTGCAGGCGATGATCTACGACGACAGCGTGGGGGAGAAAGCGCTGCAGAGTCAGAGCCTGATGCTGTCGCTGAAACCCGGAGACACGGTCTGGCTCTACTCGCACCAGAGAGACGGCTTCGGCGCCTACAGCAACCACGCCAAGTACATCACCTTCACGGGCTTCCTGGTCTACCCGGACTTCCCCACAAGCACCGCCTCCACCGACGCGGCCGCCAGCAGCCAGTCAGAAAAGAAACCGTAGCCGCCGCTGCTGCTGCGGCGCATCACAAAGACTGAACGTTGTCACGAGAATTCATGCGAAGTGGAAAAGTCTCGGAGTGAACTCGCTGGGTGAACTCGTTGTTGAAACACTCATCATGAATGTTTTTTCCTGTGAAGCTTCCTCTTCAAATGAATTCCTTTTTGCAAAGTCACGGAGACCTTGAAACCTTGAGTGCAGAGCTTAAATGAAAATCTCTTCATTTTCCAGGTAATGGTTTCCCAGGAACTAATTTCATCACACTCGAATGTGGACCCTGAAGGACCGCGACGTGAACTCTGAAATGAAAATTCAGTCATTACCCGCTCTCCTCTGTGTCAGCGCAGCTCTCAATTAAGTGGGAACGACCAACCGCCGAAACATTGGAAATGATTTCATCTATTTTACAGCTCAAAGTCGCCTCTCTGCCCGTTTTCAGAACACCATGATTATCGTTGCTTTTCATCCTCTGGTGGAAGGAAGGATTTTAATTCTGCTTTATTAAACAGTGGACGCCAAGGACTGTTAAATGGGAGCGGTCTTGGCCCAGTTTTGATTCATTTTGGGGGGAGAGGTTTTGAAAAGTTTGGGAGTTGCTCCAGTAGATCGCTTCAGCTGGTGATTGCAAGACGTCGTGTTATGAATGTAAAATAATCTGCCCGATTTGCTCCCACCACTTTGTTGTTTGCGGTGTGTTTTAAAAGGATGAGTTACTTCTGATGGTCACTTCACACAGCAGCCTCTGAGTGTGACCTTCGCTGTAAAAGCACGAAGAGGAATCAGAAGACGATAAAAGCTCGAGTCCATCTCCTGTTAGCCTCACTTAGCTTTTAAAAATGTCCGCCAACAATGCAGACGATAGTCAAAACAGCTGCTCGTCTTACAGCCATCTACATCCATGATGATGATCTCGAGCTTCCTCGCTCGATTAGCCAACCTTACATCTGGGCTCACACCAAACGTTTAAAAGGATTTCTCATGATACAAAAAAATAAATAGAAATGAATCTGAAAAGTACAGGTGTAAACACACAGGCTCGACTTACTTTTAAAGCCAGTAACTCTCCAGATATAATACAGCTGGGACTGGAGACCCCGGGCCAATTAAGAACAGAAGATGGTTAAGGGGCGGAGCCAAACTCGTAAAGGGCCTTCACTCTCAGCAGAGCCAATGGAAGTTATTTTGAACAGGGGGGGCTGTAAAAAATCTAAAAAATCTCTGAGCCTATTTAGAATACATTCATAATATATACTTTTAAATATGTTTTAAAAAGATGAAGATTCACCACGTCATTGTTTTACACTCTTCAGTGAACACACACACAGGGCCACACACACACACACACACACACACACACACACACCATCAGCTCTCAGAGGAATATCTGCACAATGACTTAAACTTCACTATAACACTTTAACATTAACAGGTTTGATCAGCTTGCACCCACATTTACGTCACACAGACTCTATCAGCTCCTACATCCTTTCACGCACAGCGCAAAGAAATAACCTCAGACAATTTAAGCACATTATTGAACAGCTCTCCACATTCATCACGCAAACACACGCACAAAATCACACTTTATTCTCCATCTCCAACCTTTTTTACGCAAACCACAAGGAAACAATCCAAACCATTTACACGTTATTAAACAGCTCTCCAAATCCATTACGCACAGAACACACGATCACAGTAACACTCTGAATCCACACCACCTTACATAAAGACTATAGTGTGACATTAAACTGCATATATGAAAGTGCGCGGCGGCACCATGACCTTACTTTGAGCTGCAGACACGCTGTCCTGGTTACAGGTGTCCAAATGTCCAGGTGCGCTCTGAGGACGTGGAGATAAAGTCTCTAATGAGGGGACGAATGTCCAGAGAGTTCATGATGTCTGTATTGGCATACATCAGTGAAAGGTTTGTGAGTCTTTTCTGGGTCATCATGGTGCTGCCTGTCTTCAACAGACGTAAGGCTGAGCTCAGGCGAGGACACAGAGACGTGAAGGCACAGACGGAACTCAATCAGTGTTTCTGTCTCTGAAAACATGGCTCTTTGTTTGTTACTTGAGCTCAGTCCAACATGATGCCACATCTTGAGCGAGCGGGGAACCTTTTCACTTCACTCAGCGTCTGCAACCACGAGCCTACCTGACGTCGACAACGTAACTTCCGTGAACTTGTTGATTAGGCCTAAAAATAATTAAATTAAAATCAAGAAATACATGTAATAGCCTACGCGTGTCAAAGCTCCCCTCGCCACTAGGGGGCGCTGCAGTACCCCCACTTCCTGCGGCCATGACTCTCAGTATCTTCTCGTAAAAACTAGCTGAGGAGAAACTAACCTAGAAAACAAGAATAAAATGAAGATAGGACTCAGTGACTGCGTCTCTCCATCCTGGCTCCTCCTCCTCCTCACTGAGCCCAGGTGTGCACTCAGGTGTGCAGCAGGTAGAGGGGAGAAACAAGGATCCCACTGCATGGTGTTAAAGATGACCAGCTGGAGCGATCTCTCGGAGTGATGAAAAACATGTCAAATAAGACCTCCCAGAAAGGTGTGATCACCCCACGAGCTCTTCTTCTCCTGAGTTCAAACTGACACGAAGGTGAAGGAGTAATCACCGAACTTTGATTCAGAAGTGAAATATTTCTGTAAGTGCTTTTGTTATCCTCGTCTCTGACTCGGTGTTTCTGCTTGTTTGTGTGTGTGTGTGTGTGTGTGTGTGTTAAAAAAAACAAAAACAAAAAAAGGTTGCTCTTTCTTCAAGTCTTTCGAGGCATGTGAGAACAATATGCACAGTGTGTTCTGTGTCAAGATGAGTCTTGTCTTCACTTCGTTGTCTCGACCACACAGCAGGACGAACTCATCGCGTCCCCACTGCCGACCACATGTCGCCTCTGGGCCCCGCTGAGATCTGGACCCGCATTTCATTCTGATTTGAGCAGCGTTTAATTCACTTCTTCAGATGGCGACCACTGTAGGGGGGTGAAGGGAGGGGGGGGGGGGGCCCGCTCTAATGTGCATGTCTGTTTAATTTCACGCCGCCGGGAGGAAGACGACGCTGTTCAAATTGTGATGAACCTCGACTTCATGAAAATCACCGTCTGTGCTGGAGCGGCACCACGTGAAGTGATACTTAACAGTGATTTAAAAGTGACACTTATTCACTCTCATCTGCTGCTTTCCTGCTGTGATTCGTTAAATATCCTGCAAGAAAAAAAAAACACCAACTGAATCCGACTTCAAGCTGCAGAAAGCTGAAACAGATGCATCAACATGGAGCATGCAGTCCAGTCAGACGACTCACGCTGCGCCCTCATTGGTCCTTTTATTCCACATGCAGAGCGGCTGCAGGCTCTGGAGCCCCGTGGTGGTCATGCAGGCAGGCGGGAGGGATGAGGAGGCTGAGGGAGGAAGATGAGCTGAGGCTCCGACTGGGTGTGGAGGAGTTCAGTGAAATGGGTGCAGGGATTATTCCAGAACAGGGGTAGCCAACCCTGGTCCTCGAGGGCCAAATGATTCAAATGATCAGGATCGTTATCAGGCTTCTGCAGAGCTTGATGAATCAGGTGTGTTGGAAGAGGGAGACATCTAAAACATGCAGGATAGTGGCCCTCGAGGACCAGGGTTGGCTACCCCTGTTCTAGAACATGTTTCCACATTGGCCCAGCGAAGATGAATAATGACCTTCCTCAGTCATCCTTTCACATACTGACACGAGTGGAATATCTAAGTCTCTGCAGCCTGACGTGCAGCACTTTGGCACCTAAACTAAAGCAGAAGCACAATCAGGACAACATCGGGTTCCCCTTCCTGAATTCACTGTAATCTGTAAAAAAACATGAACATGTTGAATCGTTCAAGTTAAGCCTGAAAAGATCCTCCGGTCACCTCTCTGTGATCTCATCGTCAGCGGGGAAACGGTCTCACACCTCCTCTGAAAACTAATAAGAGACGGTGACTCTCTGGAGTCACGCTCTCAGCACGACTCTCTCTCTCTCTCTCTCTCTCTCTCTCTGCTCGCACTCTTTCTAATCGACAATTTCCTGTCCTCCACGGCTGCGCTGGCTCCTCCGACGGTGACAACACGTTGGACAATGAGATAATTTCTTTTTCACAGTATGAAATTAAACTGTGAGTGTGCCTCATTTCGGATCCTAATGTGTTCTGTCACAGTCTGACCCCTCGCTGGGTTTTTAACCATCCCGGCCTCACGGGAGCTCGGCTTCACTTTCACCTTCACACGGAGCTGACCCAGTTAGAATAACCGGAGTGTGAAGGTCAAACCTGGTCATAAAAATAAAAAAAAAACAGCTCGTTCACTTTGGTGACAGAAGCACTTTTGATATGCATGCACGTAACTGAAAATACAATGAATAAAAAAAGATGTGTGGGCTTGTTAAGTGTCATCCTGAGATCTCTCTGTACAGCTTCTGACTTTACGTCACATGTTTCTGGTCTGTGCTTCTTTATTTCTGATCCATCATTCTGTATTACTGACTGTGTCAAGCAGACGTGGATCAATGTTAGATATTAAATACTTCCTGGTTGATCGCCAGGGGCGTGTCCAGAGAGCTGGCGGCATGTGGATCTATGATTGGAGGGGAAACTTGTGTTGCAATCAACTATTTGGGTCCTTTTTTTCAAACTTGCAAAATGTACTTTTATTGGCAACCTTTTGGTACCGACTAATTGCCGCTAAATGAGTTGCCGGACTTTTCCAGCAATTATTTGAGGTACTTAAAGTTGGAACTTGTGTTTTTCAAAAAAAAAAAAAATGTGTTCAATAAAATTGAGCCACAGAAATGTTAATGTCGCCACCTTGTCTGTGAATGAAACTTTACTGTACGTAGTTAAAGCAGACATGATGCTAAATATATTCATTTGTGTTTGGCCCCCCCGCATGAGTCAGGGGCCACCCGGGAAAAGTCTGGACACACCCCTGGTTGTTGCTCTTCGGGCCAAAGAAAGCAAAAAAAAAAACCCACCAACACCAAATGATGGAAGAATAAGTAAAAGAAAAAGTAAACATGTTGACCCACGTGTTGTTCCCAGTAGTCCGGCTCATGTTGACTCTTTGAGATGTTTTTCAGTATTTCTTTGGTGTAAACTGAATGCTTTAATGAACATGTTTGACTGAATAATAAAAAAAAAAAGAAGAAGACTGAGCTTTTGTTGGATCATTGATGTGAGATAAAGACAGAAACGAAGCGTTCAGCAGGTGGAGAGATGACTGCTGCGCGCTCCTGAGTCTTTAACGTGTGCTGCAGTGCCACCTGCTGGACGATGTCAGTACTGGTCGATCCGCTCGGATGGTAAAAAATCAATCACTACTTCACCACAGAAGGGAAGAACATTTGAAGAATGGACCTTCTTACTGATTGAAAGGAAACAGATATAGAACAGATAAATCAGCTTTACTGTGATAAATTAAAAAAAAAAAATGCATATTTTTACGTGTACACAGAAAATGTTTTTGCGTGACCTCTCCTGACCCCGCATCACTC
Organism: Symphodus melops; assembly: GCF_947650265.1. Taxonomy (NCBI): domain Eukaryota; kingdom Metazoa; phylum Chordata; class Actinopteri; order Labriformes; family Labridae; genus Symphodus; species Symphodus melops. The sequence continues at coordinate 1,913,153 of NC_136693.1, forward strand.
CTCTCTTCCTCTCCCGGTTTAGAGGAACATTTGGGGGGGGGGGGGAACCCCATAAAAAAACCTATAAAATAACCTTAAAAAAGAAAGAAGTAAAATAAATTGTCTGAAAGTCTAAACGTACCTCTTGAATCATTGTGAGATTGCAACAGTTGACAAAACACTGAATAAACACCAGACTGAAAGATTGTTTTAAATGGTTGAAAGAAATTGTTTTTAAAATATTAACACAAATACAAAGATTTAAATACACTTTACTTGTGGGTTTTAACTTTGCAAAAAATGATTTTTAACTTAAGCACATCAGTTATATTAATTTATAATAATTCATCGCTCCAAGCTTCGGCTGTCTTTATCTCTTTAAGTCTTAATGTTTATACTGTACCTATTGAAGAATATTGTTAAAGCCCAGACAGACAGACAGTCCTGATGTTGGATGTTTTATCTGAGTACTAAAGTTTACTAAATTTTAAAAAAGTAAATGCAAATCTAAATCATAAAAGGACTTGACTTTATTTATTTATGATCACTGAAAGCGAGCGATCAGAAAACTAACATTCACACGCTGACGGTCGAGTCTGCTTTGTAAAGCGACCGTCAGTATTAAATAATCCTTTAATACACATTTACAAACTGCTGAAGAAGCAGCTGGTGGGTCTGCAAAGCAGCCTCTACCAACAATAACAATGGCAGACCTGCACAAACGTTCACCCCCCCGGGGGAGGGGATTCTTTTTTTTAACCTGAATCCAACTTGTGAAAAAGGAGCATTTCTGTGAGGTAAGACTACGCAGACTACAAAGGCCTGGATGGATTTATGTCACATTTTGTGGGTTAACAGACACTCAGACTGTAAAACACTGCAGACAGAGGCTGTCGTCCTCCTCACAGCAGCTGTGGGTCTCCACTCTCTCCTCTGAACCTTCCTGCCTCTCCTCAGCTCTTCTTCTAACGAAGGCAAAGTTTGATTTCTTTTTTAACAAACCATCACTACTGGTCCTAAACAGGAGGAAATCCAGGAGCCCAAAACACGTTGAAAGGCTGAAAGCAGACGAGTGGACGCTGGAAGAACAGCAGGTGAATTTATACAGGTGAGAGGTCAAATAAAGGTCGCTTATCTTCAGCCTCTTAAAAACCACAGCACCAATAAAAAGCTATTTTTTATGATTCTTTTATTCGTATCTTTATTTACATAAATATTCAGGTGGCTTTGTTCAGCTGGGGGAGGAGGGGGGGTCTCCCAAAACGACTCAAACAGACGGAGCGTGGCGATGAAAGGGGAGATCATTTCTTCTCAGGAGCCTCTCCGGCCTCCAGTTTGGGCGGGGCGTCTTTGGGCTCCCTGTGCGCCGGGAAAACCTCCCAGGGCGTGTTCAGGTCGAACTTCCTGAACTCCTGCGACAGCTCCACGGGCTCGGCCACCACGCGCTTCACCTCGTCGTCGTAGCGCACCTGAGGAGGAGGACGGAGACAACAAGCAGTTTGAGGGGTTGTTGTTTTTGCCAAAGACGAAAAAATATGAAGAGAAAGAATCCATCTCTGATGAGATGCTGAGCGTGCTACATTTTTAAAAACAGATCAAAGAGGCTAATTTAATGATTTAATCCTTCAAGGAAATACATGCACTTTTTGAAAGTACGATGAGGATCAATTATTCTGTCTTGGCAGGTAGAATAAAGGATGCGTTCAGGGCCTGCGGGACTCTCTATAAGCACATGAATAAAACAACAAACACAGGATCCAGCTAAACGTCTGGGCTCAGCTTCCATCCGGCCCGTCTCGCTGACATCCTGCATTTATTCTGGGAAGTCGACAAATGATGAATTGAGTGAGACGACGGAGCTCACCTCCACGTATCCCGACAGAGGAAAGTCCTTCCTGAAGGGATGACCCTCGAAGCCGTAGTCGGTCAGGATGCGCCTCAGGTCGGGGTGGTTGGCGAAGAACACGCCGAACATGTCCCACACCTGTCAAAACACACAAACGACATCAACAACACACACACACACACACACACACACAGCTCGTCTGTTATTGCTCAGAACAAATTCTGTTTTTTTTTTATTATAGGCTCCATTTTTTTCAACAAATTTAAAAAGTGCATTGATGGACCTGAAGCTGATATTAATCCGTAGAGTCCATAAGAATTATTTTTTTTACTGTCTGATGCTCTGACACAATCACAGCACGCAGCGAGGGCGCACTCACACTCCACAAATCTGTGCCGTGTCTCAGCTCACTTCAGCCCCTAAAGACTGAGTGTGAGCGCTCCGACCTGTGCTCGTGCTCGGTACGCTTCGTGCGCTTCGTAAACACGGTACACTTCATACACGAGCACGCAGGTAGGAGAAAACGTTTCGTCTGTATCCGACTGACATGACTCAAAGCAGCATCATGTTCTCTGTGTTGGTGTTTTTATTCTCCTGTAAGGTGAAAACTTTTATTTTAACCCCTTAGTCATTTAAATCCAGGTTTTACTTTTTTTTTTTGTTTGCTCTGCAGGTTCGCACTCACCTCCCTCTCGTACCAGTTGGCCGCCATGTGGACCGGCACGGCAGAGTCCACGGGTGTTAACTCGTCCGTGTACGTCTTGATACGGATACGGGAGTTGAAGCGCAGCGACAGCAGGCTGTAGACGATCTGTGAAGCGACAAGACACACACACGCTATCACCATGACAACGGTCAAGAAAACATCAATACATAACAGGCATCTCAGAATACCAACCAGAGCGCAGAGACATTTAAACATTCAGAGATGAAATTCAAGTGTGTGTGTGTCCGTGCTGCGACAGCTACCTCGAAGCGGTTCTGCCGTGTCGGGATGTCGACAGCCGTCAGGTCGATCATGTTCCTGAACTGGGCGTTGGTGTGGTCCCTCAGGAAGGTCAGCATGGGGATGACTCCGTCAGGGTGGATCATCACCTCCAGCTCGTCATAACACGTCACCTGCACATCCACATGAGAGCACGCCTTTCAGTCAAGTAAAACACACACACACACACACACACTGGTATTTGACGAGTGAAGCAGCGTGAAGAACTGACCTGGACCTGCTGGATGTATTTGGGCATCATTTCAGAAACATACTCCCCAAAGGCTGCCAGCTGATTGTGAGTGACGGCATCTTTGGGCCTGACAGTGGCTGCAAGAAGGAAAGAGGACAATTCAACAGATCAGATCCATCGAGCCAGATCTGAGAAATCATAGTCCAGATCCCTGAACTGAGAAATCATAGTCCAGATCCCAGAACTGACAAATCATAGTCCAGATCCCAGAACTGTGACCAGAACATATTGAGTAAAAACATGGAGGGCCAGTGTCAATCTTTTTATTTGACACACAGACTGTGTGTGTGTGTGTGTGTGTGTGTGTGTGTGTGTGTGTGTGTGTGTGTATACTCACGGCTGCTCTCTGTGGTGGAGCTCTGTAATCTGCTCTGCTGCTGGAGGAGACAGGAACTCCGAGCAACTGAACACAACACAAAACACCTTTATTAACACACCTGGTCCTCTAATAATAATAATAGCAATAATAATAATAATAATAACAATAACAATAATAATAATAATAATAAGCTCGTTATTCAACCGGCTGCAGAACATAAAGCTAACATTAGCATGAGCTAGCTCGAAGGTCAAAGCGGAGACATTTGACAGTTAAAAACAAACCAGTGTGGATTTAACGGCTACACAAACACACACACAGATTAAAACAGCACACTGTACACAAAGTACAACCACACCAGGGCCCTTCTTACTGTTGTAAGTCCGTCCGAGTCCTCCGCGGACAAACCGCATCAACGACGCCGCCATGTTCGTCCTGCTCGCTGTTTTCTTCGGGTAGAAATGCTGCCTGCTGTCGGTGTGTCGGCGGTGTGTCGGTGTGTCGCCCCCTGGTGGTCAGGAGGAGGAGCTGCGCTGTCAAAGTACAAATTCTTTGTTCGATATTGAGGTTAAGCTTTTACTTACTTCTGAAGGGAATTACTTGTTTTTATGCTGATTTTGTAACTAATCCTTCTTCACTCTCTGTATGAAACTGTCGGAAATGTTTTATTTTTTTTCATTTTATACACTTTTAACAAACAAACAAAATAGATCACATGAAAAAAACAAAAACAGTGTGATTAGATTAAACCCAGAGGGGCCGGTCAAGTGGCTCTCCTAATATACTTAATATAGAAACAAGTTATTAAAGCAGTCAAAGCTAATATGATATAATATAATATAATATAATATAATATAGCAACCAAAAAACATACTCAAAATGTAAAAGAAACACAATCAAGACAGAGTAAAGATTCCAGGTAACAGCAGCAGAGCCACACAAGGACCTAATAAGACTATCTATTTAACAGAAGAGTCACTCTATTTAAATGTAATTATATTATTATCATTATTAAAATGCTTCCAAGTCCCAGATGCACTGCTTTTAGTGTTTACAGCCGAATGCTTCATTTGCAGCACCAGGCCACAGGGATCATTTGAATCTAAATAAGAAGCTTCAAGTCTCAGGTTCATTTGTTTATCATCTGATTGTTTTGTGTAATAATAAAATGTATTATGTTTTTCCCTTTAAATAAAAATTTGAGGTGACGAAAGAAAAACTGTGTGAAAAGTGGATTTTTTATTAGTGAGTTACAACAAAAAACACTTTACAGTAAACGGTCTTTATTTTCACATAAAAACTCGACAGTCATCAGAGCGGCGTTTCATGTTGCCGCCCAGTTGAACTAGTTTCACGTAAAGGCATCATACAGTGATGACATTTTTATGATTTCTGATAGTAACACAAGTTTTCAAAAACATTTATTAACACGAGACATTGTACAGAATGAATTTTATGTTATTTACTTTTATTGTCTTGATTGAAGTGTTTGCAACACGTCTACTGACTGGATCATTTATTCCTGTTTCATCACCGTCGGATTTGAGTCGGGATCAGAGCGACCTGTTGGCCAAGCAAACGCTCCGAGGCTTTGAGAACTTTCCGAGTGTTAACCTGAAACATTCCTGAACATAATTTGAGCTTTAAGGAATTAAAAGACTTAGAAGAAATGAGTTCCAGCAACAAGCAGGAAATCTGATGTCAGATAATTAAAGGAGAGAAGTTGATTGAAACTAAATCTGTTACAACATTACTGGAAGAAAATGACTGTTTGTTTTTGTCCTATCTGAGGCCTCGCACCAACCTCGCATTTAAACCATTACACACGTCCGTCCTGTCTCCATGACAACAGTCTCACACACAGTGCTCCGTTACTTTTTCCAGTATGTTTTATATCCACGGGGAATACCGTGTATTTTGAAAGGAGTGTTGTTGAAAAGTCAACAGCGCATTTCTGTCAAGTAAAAAAAAAAAGAGCTCGCTGACTGCTTGGAAAAAGACGCCAGGCATTGCACTCTTTTCCTCTGGTCAGCCGCCTGCTGCGAACACTCGCTCCTCATCGAGAAAAAAAACGAGAAAAAAAAAAGCAAAACACGCTTGGTGGACAAGGAGCGTGACATAATTTGAGTCAATGTCGGCCATTCTCCAGTAAAGCTCATGAGAATTAAGATTACATAACGTTGGAGGAAACAACAACAAGTTTGGGGCATTTTGTTATCAGCGGCTGAACACAAAAACATGGAGGATTTGAGTCTATTTAAAAAAGGCTTTGAGTCCACTCTGCCAGCTGAACGCACCACGAGGTCCGACCCTCAGCTCGACTCTCCGCACACCTGCTGGTAGTAACTCCTCAGCATCTCCAGCTGAGCTGAGCGCACCAAGACGTGCGGCCGGACAGACGCCAGCTTCTCACAGGCCTCCTCCGGCGTCCAGCAGTGTAACTGTGAGGGGAGGAAAAAAACACATCATGTCTTTATCGAATAAACATCATGGAATAAAAAACAGGAAATGGATGACACCAGTGTTAGTGGTGGTCCAACATCCCCCGTGGTGAGATACTGACCCGGATGAGGTAGGCAGCAGCCAGCGTGGCGCTGCGGGAGCGTCCGGCCTTGCAGTGCACGTACACGCTGCTCCCCCGCTCTCTGTGCTGCAGGGCGAACTCCACTCCTCGGTGCAGATTCTCCAGACTGGGAACGCCGGTGAGATCGACTGTGCTCAGCCTCAGCTGCTCCACGCCTGCAGCCTGCCACTCCTGAAGGGTCAGATTAACGGGACGTTAAGGTGGAGCAGAAACGTTCTCAGCTAATATTCAACATAAACACAAGACAGACACAACAAGTCAAACTTATTCAAATATATGTTTCTGGGTCATGTTTACTTTCCTATAACAAACACAAACGTTCACTCACCTCGGCTGAGTTGCAGAAATATTTGGTCTCGTACATCTCGTTCATGGTGATGACACCTCGAACGTTTTCTGCATCAACCAGCTGGAACGAGAGAAAAGAGAGAGAAATCAGCCCGACGACACTTCAAGAGCTCCGAGCTCGTAGAAACAGTGAGGCTGCAGGAAGTGACGTCATAAACACACACGGTGAGTTTAAACATGTTGAGCTGTTAAACAAACAACTGAAGACCAACAACCAACATGATGCAGCAGCTCAGTTAAAAAAAAAACTACTTTATTTGTCCTTCAATTCAACAGCACACAGAGACAGGAAATGAAGGACGTGCAGCTATAATATAAAACATGTAACCAAAGATAATAAAGAGTCAACAAAAGGATAAAGTGTCAAGAGGGAGGAACAAAGTTAAAATACACATGTAGACATTTAAATACAAAAAAGAAGGTATAAGTAGACAGTGATCGGACTAAAGATGTAAACATATATATATGCACGTAAACAGATATATATGCACGTAAACAGATATATATGCATATAAACAGATATTTATGCATGTAAACAGATATATATATGCATGTAAACAGCACAATAAGAAGTTTCAATCAGCTCCAGATTATATGAACATAAATCGTATCGTGAATCGTAACTTCCTTTATTATGACCTTTGGTGCTCAAACAAGTGAGTCAAGGTCTGAAGAGTAGAAACAACAACAATGCACTTTTTTACCCTGCAGTCATGATGACTTCCTGGCTTTAAATAAAAGAGAAGAAGAAGAAGAAGAAGAAGAAGAAGAAGAATTGAACATTCGCAACATTTGAAGGTTGAGTTCCTGTTGAGGCAGTCTGACCTGTTTGGTCATGGACCTGAACGGCAGGGCTCCCAGGATCACGGTGTCGTCCACTCGGTCGAACCAGCGTCTCAGGGACACTTTCTCCATGAGCACATTGTAGGCGAGCGTCGGGTAGAAGAGCAGCCGAGCTACGGCGGCCGACATGGCTCAAACTTAATAACCACACACTGTTACTGAGTACAGAACCAAGTCTGACATGTTCACGTGTCCCAGTCCCCACAAGGATGGATTTACGTCCCTCCCACCTGGAGACCGGAAGTCTGGTCAGAGAATAACAGGACTTCCGGTACGTCATCCTTCAGAGTAAAATCTGCGACTCCTCAAATTTGATACACTTTTTATTCTTCTTCTTATAATGAGAATGATTATTATTGTTAATATTTACACTTTTTATATTCGAATTAATTTTTATTTTATTTTTCATGACTTATATTAAGCAAGATACATAATATATCAAGTTGGGTTTTTTTTGGGCTGTTGTTCAAAATCTAAACCCTTTTATTTAAATATACTCGGTTCACCTCTCAGTTTAGACTAAGAGGAGCATTTATCAAATAATGAAATCTTTATTAAAACATGCATCTAGAATGATCAACCTGACACTTCAGAAGGACGATTGAAGAACACATTTAATCTGCTCAGATTAATCAGAACTTCAAATCATACATTTAAAACCTACAAAGACAGACAATGTCACCAGATGTTAATCAACACTGATTAAATTAATCAAGCCTTGTTAATAATTTACTCAGACGGTATGAAGTAACATCAGCCTGAACAGTGTACACTTCCCCCATCACTACATTTAAAGTCAGCTGTTTGATTTTTTTTTCCACCTTTTGAAATATTGCTTTATACATCCTCACTGACGCTTTACGTTAACCTTTGTTTTTAAGAGATTAGCTTTACTCAAGCTTGACCTCTCAGCCGTCTTCCCCTCACAGGAATCTGCTGACACCGAGGTCAGACGCACAAAGACGCTGAATCCATGTTGTCTGAGATTTTATTGACAAAGAGACGATGGACTTTTCTCACGATGTGTAGACAGACGAGGGACACACGTGAAACATGTGACATGTCGTCATATGTGACCTTTAAAACTAACAATCTCTATATTTCTAAAATCAGAGCTTTGACTGTGCTGGGTGTAAAAACTAAACGTGAGGGAAGGATTTGATCAGGTCAGAGTGTCGGGCTTTGTGTTTACAGAAATGTGAGCAGTGTGGATGAACTGGACACACACTCATGTTTGTGTCTGATGTTTGAACTTGAAGATCCAATAAAACACATCATCATTTCTTTTCAAGTGAAATAACATTTAATACACTTTATCAGGCAAATGATTGATCTATAATCAGAGTTTAGCACAGCACCTATAAATGACTTTTTTTAACCGCCTGTTTCAACAACTAGCTTATTGTCCAACAGTCCTATGAAGAGAAGGAGTGGAGACAGAAATATTTACAGCATACATACACACATAAAAACAGATTTGGGTGACAGTGAGCGCACTGCAAAATATGATCTAAATAAAAAAAAGTGCATAAGTAGCGTTCATAATACATTTGGCCTGTAACCTCAGATTGCATAACTTCAGAAAGAGAAGCTTTTGAACTTTCTTTCGTTTAAATGTTAGAGAGCCAAAGTAGTGTTAGTCACAAACATGTTACGGATAAAGCAGTGATGTATTTACGCTCCGCACCTCACTGACCTGACACTTCATATATTATCACCTTCATGTACATTTAAAAAGCAGGCAGCAGAGATCCCGCCCTCATTGGACGGGCGAGGACGTGAGCGGCGAGGTCAGAGGTTGGTGCTGGTGGAGTTCAGGACGTCGTGCTGGATCTGGGCGTTGGCGGCTTTGGACAGGTCTCGCTGTGGAAGCGAAGAAGAGCAGCGATTAAAGTGGATTCTTCCACTGTAACAGGAGCTGTTATTTTTGCGGGATGCACCAAACTACAGAGAGAAGGGGTAGTCAAGAGACAGGTCCAACAGTGGGACAGTGTAGTGCAGGAGACCCTTCAGGGCTGTTTTGACTGTACACTGTGGGAGGTGTTTACAGAGGGCAACACTTTAGAGGAGGCCACTGATGCAGTAACATCATACATCACCTTCTGTGCAGAGATGTTGGTCCCTGTTAGAACAGTTCAAGTGTTTTCCAATAATAAGCCCTGGATAACAAAATCACTCAAAACTACCCTGAATGAAAAGAAAATAGCATTTAACTCAGGAAACAAACAGGAAGGTAAACTCATCCAAAACAGACTGAATAAAGAAATAAAAACAGCCAATAGAGTGTATAAAGACAGGCTGGAGAGGCTTTTTAATGATGGAAAGGCCAGGGATGCTTGGCAGGGCGTGAAAACCCTGGCTGGGCTCCCCTCCAACTCCACCTCATCTGGGCTCCCTGCAGAGGTGTCTGTCCGCATGGCGGAGGATCTCAACGACTTTTATTGCAGGTTTGATCGGTGTGACTACACCAAGGAGAGGGAGGAGCTCACTGCAGAGCTCGTCTCTATGCTTCAGTCCACTGAGGATCTACAGTTGCTGCCTGCAGAGGTGGAGCACTCGCTGAAGCGGATTAAGCCCAACAAGTCCCCTGGACCGGATTACATCAGTGGGCGCCTGCTGAAAGTTTGCTGCAGTCAGCTAGCTGGAGTCTTCTGCTCGCTGTTCAACCGCTCTCTGGCTGAGCACTCCATCCCATCAATATGGAAGTCCTCCATCATCTGCCCTGTGGCGAAGAAGAGCAACCCTGGTACCAACAATGACTATGGGCCTGTGGCTCTGACATCACTGGTCATGAAGAGCTTTGAAAGGCTCGTCATGGCCCAGCTGCAGGCCGATGTAGGGGTGCACTCTGACCCGCAGCAGTTTGCTTACCAGCCACGCAGAGGGGTGGATGATGCTGTACTCACCCTGCTGCATGGTGCCATAACCCACCTGGAAAAGCCCAAGTCCCACGTCAGCCTGGTCTTTGTGGACTTCTCGAGTGCATTTAACACCGTGCAACCACACAGCTGCTCCAGATGGATGCCAACCCCCACCTCATTCTCTGGGTCCTCTCCTTCCTCACAGAGAGGGATCAGAGGGTGAACGGTCACCTCAGCACTGCTCGGACAATATCAACCGGTTCACCTCAAGGTTCGGTCATCTCTCCACTTCTCTTCACTCTGTACACTAACGACTGTAGGAGCACCACCCCGGGAATAACCTACATCAAGTATTCAGATGACACAGTCATCATGGACACCACAAACACTGTGGGACTACTGCAAACAGAACTGGACTCATTCTCACTGTGGTGCAGGGACAACTGTCTAGATCTGAACACATCTAAGACCAAAGAAATGATCACTTACTTCCACCATGACCATTTCACCACACCCTCACTTACAGTCAATAATGAAATAATCGATAAGGTCACCTCATATAAATATCTCGGCTCCATAATCGACCATAAACATTTCAACTCAACTCTGAACAAATCTTTTCTAAATGTCAACAGCGCCTCTTTTATCTCTGTAAGCTCCACAAACTTCAGGTTCACCATCAATCCATTCTGACAGTTTTCTATAAATGTTTCATTGAATCCATCCTCACATTCAACATCACCGCCTGGTTTGGTTCACTCACTCTCACTCACCGCAACAGTCTTAGTAAAATCAGCAAAATAAGCAGTAAAATCATTGGTCAGGAACAGCAGTCACTCACTGACATCTACAACAGCAGAGTCCTGAGCAAAGGCACCCAGATCTCCACTGAGCCTTCACACACCCTGCACCCTCATTACACCCTGCTGCCTTCAGGGCCCTCAGGTACAGCACCCTCACTACACCCTGCTGCCCTCAGGGCGCAGGTACAGGGCGCTCCCACTGAGCCTTCACACACCCTGCACCCTCACTACACTCTGCTGCCTTCAGGGCCCTCAGGTACAGGGCGTTCCCACTGAGGACAAAGAGGGCCAGCTCCAGCTTCCTCCCCACCTCCATCCGTCTGTTAAATGGCTGACAGGGACTGTGATCACTTTCTTTTACCACTTAATTTACCACTGCTTTTAATCTATTGTTGTTTTCAAGCTCTTTATTAGGGACTTCATGACCAATCAGAATTTTTAATTTTTTAATTCTTAAAGTGTGAATGTTGTGTGTGTTGTGTCTTGTGTTCTGTACTGGCACTTTCCCTGTAATGAAGTTCCTAACGGATAAATAAAGTTCATTTGATTTGATAACCCTTCAAACCATCTTCATACAAAAGCAAAAACACAGACGGCCAACAGATGGCGTTGACTCTCCACCTACCTCTTTAATCCTCCCAGCCCAGCTGACTGTCATCAACCACCAGGGGAGGAGTCACTGACTTCTGATGAGCAAGGAAAACATGTGACCTACAGTAGTTTCCATGGGAATCTGACTTTCTCTATAAGAATCAAAAAGCAGATTATAGATATAAGATTAATTTCAGATCTGATTGTTTTGATTGTTACAACTTTATAAAATGTATGAAACTGTATTTCAATAAATAAATGTCATTCTTTGACACTTTTTCCTCTAGCTGCGACAAGACAAGTTTCATGTCCTCGTCTTGTCATGGCAAATTATTAAAAGAATCTTATTTGCATTTATAAATAATTCAGTGGAATAATTAATTAGTGCAATCATTGTAAATCGTGATTAACAAACCCACGGTGTTAATTCATCCCAAACACTCTCGTGTGAGCGCTCATGCAGAGCTGGTTTGGATTAGATGTTTTTGTCAAACGAAAATTGAAGAGGAGGAAACACACAGAGAGAAGATTGTTCGACCCTCTCGTCACTTTTTAACCAAAAAAACCTACAATTTGACAACAATGTCTTCCTTAATTAATACATTTGAATCGATTTTTATTTGTTGGTTTTGGAATAAAAAAGTCAGAACGTGAAGTGAAAAAAATGTGGTTTAGTTAAACGTTATTAATCCATAATTTAATCTGTATATTTATTTTGTTTTAGCCATTTCACCAACACTATTCATGCCATGCTTACTTGTTCATCTTTGTAAATGGTAAATGGATGGTGCAGAGTGTCTTCATGTCACAGCAGGATGAAAGGTGACTGTACCCTGGCTAATAGCTATGTTTTATTTATCAGTGTTGTGTTCTAAAAGCTTATCCTTCTCAGGCCAGGAGCAATCAGCTTCCTGGTTTGTCAGCTTTTGTTGTATCTGGGTGTGACCAACCCAGAGACAAAGGCAGCTTGAAAACGTTTGTTTGACTTGCATTGAGAGGAGAGGAGAGGGGAGGGGAGGAGAGGAGAGGAGAGGAGAGGAGAGGAGAGGAGAGGGGAGGGGAGGACAGACTGTATGTGGTAAAAAAGGACCTGCAACAAGCACTTACAGAAGTCCCTTCAGTGTGCACTACATGGCGACGTGTTTGAGCACCCGCTCTGCAGAGGAGGGGGGGAGACAGCTCTCTTTAATGTTTTTCATGCAGTACCCATTTTAACACACTGCTCCTCTAAGAGAACCAGTTGATTTTCTTGATTGATTTTCTTGATTGATTTTCTTGCTGGTTGAATCACACAATAACTTCTATACTTCACGTTAAATGCTTTTTATCCAGTAACTCATGGATGAGACAAACGTAGAACATCCAGGCTGCCATCAGCATGAGACAGGAAGAGGATGACATAGTGTGTAGTTCATGTGTTTTTGCATGAGATTAGCATTTTTCCCTGTGTCACAAACCAAGTCACAAAGATTTGTTTGTCCTCTTAGACGTGGACACCGAAGGTAAGCTGGACTATCTCTGTTCATTTTTACCCTTTTTGGTGGAGCAAATGGCACAAATGTTTTTGTTGTTCCTGTCTTGAAACAGTTTATATTGATATTGAGGTATTTCTACTCAACATGGGAGGTACGTACATTGACTAAAATTAAATAAAATATACACATAGCAATCTCACTTTTTAAGGGCTCTTTGTGTTGACACCCGTGTCTCACCTGTTTTTGGTAAAAGTTCAATTTAACTTAAAAGACACTGAGGGTTTCCTCGTTGATTCCACAACATGCCTGTAAATCCCGTCACCATAGTCTATGACCGATAAGAAACTGCCTCTAAAATCCTTTTCCGACTAGTCTGAGAAAAGTTTATTCTGTTTCTGAAGAAGACAATTTTCTGTCGCAACTTGACGATAAGGTTGTCTGTATCTTTAACTGTAATTTAAGAGTACAGACGTTGCGACCGTCGCAACGTCGCAACATCGCGGCGGTCGCAACGTCACGACGGTCGTGACGTCGTGATTTTACTGCTTTACGGCAGTCGTTTTATAGTTTAAAAAAAAAAAGATGGCAGAACGACACGGACGTCTGGTAAGATTTTCTTTAAACTAAAATTAACAGTTTCTAGAATAAATTATGAAGATTCATTGATTGATGACATTATTATTATTATTATTATTATTAGTCAGCGGCCAAAAAGTTTGTTTACATAATTTTTAAAACCAAAATATCAAATACGAGGCATGAAGCACGAGGCACGAGGCACGAGGCAGCGAATGACTTACTCGCTCTTAGTAGACGCAGTAACAGCGTGAAGGGTCCGTATTTATTTACTGTTTGAGGTATGGTTTGAAGGCTACATGTTTGTGAGTCTCTTATTGTGAGTGGGAGAGTATTTAAGTATTTAGTTCCTTTGACAAACTGAACCGATTGTCCGGAGGTTGTGCGTCTGTCTAGGCCGATCCCACCGGCAGACTTCAGCTTTATAAAGTCCTTCAAAGGATGAAGAGCAAGTCTGTGCAAGAGTTTCTATATAAAACATGTATTTTTAAAAATGAATACAATTCTGAAAATTAAGTAAGTTGTGTTTATTTAAAACAGTGAAAAGAGCAAGATGAAAATGTCATTAGCAGACAGTCTCCTTGTTAAGTAACATTCAATTTGTATTTTTTTTTCTTTTGCAGAGTCTGGTTGTTACTACTCAAGTGCCTTTCACACTTGATCTGGTTGTTACTAATCAAGTGCAATTCACACCTGCCTCGTCTCCTGAAACACCACCAGACACTGCCAGTGATGATGGTGTTGAGGAAATGCAGGTGGATCCACCAAGGTAAACAAAATCAAATCTCTATGGTCAGAAATTGTATAATGGTCTTCTGAAAGTATCCATAACGTGCAGCAACAACTATATGTTTTCACATAAGAGGAGTTTTGATGTAAAGCTTTAGAGGTTTTTATTTAAACCCTTTGCAAGCTGAAGCTGTTTTTACCAATATTGATTTTTAGTTAGTAGTGGATTCATTTCCCTCTTTTTTTAGGTGTGCTAAATGTAATTTATTGATTTTTCAGCGCTGTTGCATCCCAACCTGCAACGATGGGGGAGACCCCCATGGAAGTCGACTGACCCTACAAGGTAGCGCCACAAAGATCGGTGCAGTGTGAGATTGCATCACCACACACTTCTAATGAGCTTTGCAACCTAAATATAGATTTGGTACAAAATATTTCATTGATACATCTACTATCTTAAAAGGCTGCTAATATATGCTGTGTTCATATAGTGATATTAAAGTGCAGTTTCAGACTATATTAGACGGTTCATCGTGCTTTTCAGGGCGATTTGTTTCAGCTGTTGTTTAATATTTTCTATGTTTTAATCTGTTTGTTTCAGGATGCTGAGGATCGTCCAAGTCGAAGACATGTGGAGCATCATTAGGGCGGCTGTGGCTCAGTTTGTAGAGTCATCGTCTCACAACCGGAAATTCGAGGATTCCTGCGAGCAACATGTCCGATGTGTCCTTGGGCAAGACGCTTAACTGAATTGCTCCCCCTGCTGTCATGGTGTCTGCATTCTACATTCGGACTATTTCACATTTACCATTCCAAAAACATTTCAAATATAATAAAATACTATAATATAATAATGAACATATTTCTGGTTTTCATGATTTCATGGCAGATTTTCTCATGTTTTTTTCATGGTTCAAATGAATTGCGTAAAAATTGACCAAAGGGCCACATTGAGAGTTAAAGGGGCTGAGGGGTCAGACCATGTCGGTGTGTCCGAACATGTGCTGCTCACGGCCAGGCGGGAACTGCTGCGTCCAGTCGATGATGGCCGGTTTGAAGAGGCCGCAACAACGCAGATGGAAGAAGGAGACCAAGTTCTTCACCACGCCCAAACTGCAGAGACCAAAACAAAAAGTCTCAAAATCCTTCCTTCTCACTTTACTGAACAGACTGACACAAAGAAACTATTTATTATTTATTAAGAAACATTTATTCTGAGCCTGCTGGGATTAAGTTATATTATTACATGCAGATTATGAGAGACCTCAAATTAATTAAAATCATGAGTTTTAGTTTAATAAACCTTAATAACTGCATCAGTAATAAATCAGAGCTAATCTGCAATAAGATGTTGATGACTGTAGCAGAGTGCCACTGCAAAGCATTAAGTTCCCTCTGTGTCATTAACTAAAGACGTTAATCCTCATTTACTTAAAATGACACAGATATAAAATATCTAACTAAGCTTCAACTTGGATTCCAGAGAGAACGAAAATAAATCAGAAGCAGCGCACAAAAGGGATGTGAACTCACTTGTAAGGGTTTTGTTTGAGGGATACAGATTTTCCGAGCTTCATCTGGTGGAGCGTCAGGTTGGTTCGCTCTGCTGTGGTCAGTCCCAGGAAGGCAATCTGCTCGGACACAGAGGAGAATCATCAGTCCTCCACCAGAACACAAAGACACAGTGCAGGTGTAGAAACCCAGCAGATCAGCACACAGTGAACAGAGTGAGACACGGGGGAAACAAGGCCGCCTTAGAGGCTTCATTACCATACTTTTTAAAAACATTTGAGATCTAAATGATAAAAAGGAAAAATCTGTTTTTGATTTTGTTGAGCTGATCAGCTCAGTTATTTTAAATCCTCAGTGAAAAATGTGTTTGATCATAGAAAATAATCAAGTGTATCTGAATCATTTGTTGCATCTATGAGTCATTTCAGAATGACCCTGTAATTTGGATTCTTTACTGTATTGTTGAAAGCTGTAAAGAGTCAGAAAAAACCGGCTCCATTCACCTGGTAGAGCTGCAGCACCAGGACCGAGCCGGACCAGCAGGTGTGATAGAAGGCCAGCAGGAAGATGCTGAGCACCCAGGGAGAGCAGGTGACCAGGGCAGAGACCACCCCCCATAGACCCTGATCCTCATAGTGCAGCGTGCAGCGGGTCGCCCAGTCTGGAAGAACACACATCTCAGTCAGCTCAGAGTGTGGGAGTGTGAGTGTGTGTGTGTGTGTGTGTGTGTGTGTGTGTGTGTGTGTGTGTGTGTGTGTGTGTCTCCAGATGAGGTTTCAAACTTTGTCATTAATTTGTTTAATTTTCCAGAAACTCACAGATGAGACAGCCGTAGAACATCCAGGCTCCCATGAGCAGGAGAGAGAACAGGAAGAGGATGAAGTAGTGATGGTTCCTCGCACCTGGAATAAGACAACAAAACATCAACTTTAAAGTGTGCGCTCCTTTTGAAACTACAACGCACATGTGACCTCTCCCACTGAGCCACAGCCGCCTGATCAATGCTGTAATCACAACAGTTATGACGTTCACCATAAGACAGAGATTTCATACTAAACTGTATGATCAGTTTGAAATGTAACCTTTAGTGATCGACATGTGCAACAGATTTACCTCTGAACAGATTGTACAGAAGTCTGCTGAAACATTATTTTTACTATGAAAGGTCCAATATTCTTCTTCTTCTGCTTTTAGTGTTTTACATGTTTAGACATATTTAGACACTTCTATGTGCAAAACTTCAAAGTCTGTGGAGACGTAGCTTCTCCTACCTCCTCCTGTTAGCGGTAGCAGTAGCTGCATGAATCGCTCGGTCCCGAGCCCACCCTGGTTGAAACTGTGTGTTGTGACATCACAAGACAAAGGCGACACTGATCCAAGCCCATTGGCTCGTCGTAGGAAGCACAAGCTCAAACACTCATGAGGAGTGGAGAGGAGAGGCTGCAGCATGTGCATCCATAGACTGCTGGTGTGCGTTTCTAACAGCGTGACAAGTTTCTGTGAAGCTCACGTTTATGTTTTCTGGACTGGACTCAAACATCAAGTCTTTGATTCTGACATATACCAAAAATATTTAAATGAAGCTGTGATGCAAGCAGCTTCAATCAACACAATGATTTCTGTACATCATGTAGGACTTAGAAAAAAAAAATCCCAACCTTGACCTCCAGTCATGGGGAGTTAGCGCACTTACCCAATAATCTTCTGGGCTGCTAACATCAGTGGCGTCTGTCCGTTGCAGTCAGGATTGTCGACTTCCTGCATGTGAAGAGTAAAGTGAGACGATAAGCACTCGAGACAAGAAAAATAAAAGCATGAAGTGAAAAACCCTGAAAGAGATGCAGAAAGTAAAGTACGCTAACAGAATAATTAAAACGTGTGAGTGAAGTCTGACCTGTCCCTTCGCCATGAGATAAGCTGCGATGGCCATGTGCTGGAAGAGGATGGCGAGGTGGAGAGCGCGGTAACCTTCTCTGTCTGCGATGGAGGAGTCCGCTCCGTATCTCATCAGCTGGATCACCATGGGGAGGTGGCCCTGCCTCATGGTGCACAGACAGACACAGACGGCTCAATGGAGGCACTGAGCGAGTCAACACTCTGCACACGCTGTGTAAGAATGTGACTCCAGTTTGACACAAACAGATCAACGTGGAGTTCACAGGTGGTCGGCGGGTTCAGTTAAAGGTCATATATGGAAGATGAGTGTAACATGTGTCAACATCGACTCTCGAGAGGAGGGAGACGACTCTCTTCAATGTTTTCAATCTGCACTGCAATACCCTTTTTTAAACACTAGGTGTCAGTGTTGAGCTAAATGAATCACTCAATAACTTTTTTTATATGCCGACTTGCTATTTAGAAGAACTGAACATGATTTTTTTTTTTGGAATAATTTTTAAACATTTCATTTGGCCGCTGAATAAAACCTAAAAAAACTGAACAGTTCAATGGAGACGCAGACGAGGCCCAACATCCAGCTTTAGTGAAATGCAGTCACCTTATCGCCCAGTGAAGAGGAGTCGAGTTCAGGTCTCCTCCGAGCTGGTCCACGACGGCCCCTTTAGACATGTAATACCTGTCAGGGAACAGCAGGGGGCAGACAGAGCATGTATCAATGCTGACTGCTCATAACATCTCGTGTTGCATCACTTTGTATTTCAGTTCAGCTTTTATCTTAAATCTGTCATAAACATGAAGTCTCTGAGGAAGGACAGTTTTTATCAAACACACTGCTCAGCCATTATTTGAAAGAGTCATGATTTCAATGTTGCTGCTGCTATGTGACCCGTTTACTATGCCTGCTTGTGAGCTCCCTGCAGAGGTATGTGTGTGTGTGTGTGTTTACATAGAGACTCCTCTCAGCTGAGTCAGAGTGAATGAGGTAAGGAGGATATTCGACGCTCTTAGGGTGGATCCCAAGTGTCTTATTTGCAGTCTCCTCGGCCGAACCGGAAGTAGTTCCAAAGCCGCCGTGTTGAGAATCGTCCCAAAGCTCTTATAGCGAACGGAGGAGAGAGGATCGAGGAGAGAGGAGGCTGATCCGAGGAGCGATGACCGAGGAGACACGAGAGCTGACTTCACGGAAGTCTTTTCACTGACAGACACGCCCCCTTCTCGTATATCACTCACTGATTGGACGCTGCACAGGATCAGACTTCAGTGAAACAGAGTTTAATATGGGAGAAAAGAGGGAGATTAAAAAGAGGCTAAACGGAGCGTGGGACATTTAAACAGATGATGAACATCAGTGAGTTTGTAAAGAGTCGCTCTGTGATGAGCTGGGATTAAAAAGAGTCTGATGAAGAGGAGTCCGTTTTATATTCTCACTTATTTATCTTCTGAACGTTTCATCATTTAGATTCTAATCAATCATTTTCAGTATCCTGACACATAAATATCTGTGTTTATAAAATACAGAGTTGGTTGTCTAAATACAGGCTAGGTTCAGTCCAAACTGATTAATAATAATAATCAATAATTATAGACAATTCAAAATGAAATCTTTTAGTCAGTAGAAACTGTCCTTTTGGTTTGAAACAGACTGCAGGTTGTTCTTCAGGTGTTTTTTTTTTTTATCAAGTAAAGACACTAAACACTGTAACTGTGTTTGATGAGAAATAATACAGTGCGTGTGTGTGTGTGTGTGTGTGTGGACATAAACAGCTGTTCGGCTGATTGACAGCTGAACATGATCAGCTGATGTCGCGTCATGTGACGCTGTCGAGGAAACAATGTCTCAGGTGTTTTAAAGCTGATTTCCTCGGTCCTCTCTCCTCGGCTTCGTTTCCTCCGTGCATCTCTGGTGGGCGGGACTAAGACGCAAGTGGAGGAGACAACTCGGAGGACACTTGATGAAAATAAGACACTTGGGATGCACCCTTACTTGACCAGCTCTAAGCGGTTGTTGATGGCGGCCCAGTGCAGCAGAGTGACGTTCTCTTTGTCCGGCTGTCTGATGTCATATCCTGCTTCCACCAGCTCCAGGATACCGAACCTGAAAGCATCACACAGAGGGAAAGCTTTTATAAACACGCAGATCAGGATGACAACAAGCAGACCAACGCTCTTCATAACACAGCGATCCCAAATCACTGAAGGGACAAAACTACTGCAAAGCAAGCAAGAAGTAATGACACAATAAACAGAGAGTGAACTGGGCATTAAATCTGTGTGAGTATCGACAGATGTTAACAGATACGCTGTGTCCCGTGCCAGCCAGAAGAGTGTCTCCATTTCCTGGTTGAAGTCCCAGCAGCATTAAAATCAGGCCGTGTGTCCGGCTGTCCAGCACAGACAGAGCCAGGTTTATCCTGTAGTATACATTTTGTTTTTAATCAAAATAAATGTAAATAACAGATTAATGTACATAATATATTGATATTTAGATTTTAAATTACATTGATTTTACTTTTTATTTATTTATTAATAAATCAAAGTTTAATTTATATTCTGCTGGTTGTTTTCATTATAGCTATACCAGTTCATGTTGATAATTGACACAATAGGTTATATTTTGGACAGTATAATACTGTGAAACATGGTTACAATAATACTCTTCAGACGGATACAAGAATCATGGTTTTGATATCATGGTTTTCTTAATTCAATCAGAAAGTCCATTTCCCTGTAGTGCCAGACTAAGCGTGGTATTTTATACGGAAGCTCTGAGGATTGGATGAAGTGAAAGCGCAGATGCTTCATGATATGCTTACCTTGTTGTCCAGTGAGAAACTATGATCAGCCGCTCCTTGATACCTCACTGGACTTTCTGTAGATCTAGTCACATCCTTTTAGTCATTTATAATTAAAAATATTAAGACACGTCTGGTTATTTTCTGCTCTCCAAAACTGATCATATCTGAATGACATTTAAAGGATTTGAATTAAATAAAGCATGGCTTGCACACTGTCCTGGCGAGCAGCGGTGAGTTGGCCAAACGCCGTGCGCACCGGAGGCGCACGCTGACGGAGAAACAGCTGCACAAACAGGAACGAAGCGTGTTCTCCATCAGCTCGGTGGGTTTGCTGTCCCCCAGGCCGTTGAGAGACAGGAGGCGGCCAGAACTCCGGGAGTTTTACCGTCGCAGCGTACACGGCAGGAACCTGCTGTGGCAATGGAGCCGCGGCAGTAGAAGCTGAGGCTGCGGCGGCGCGATCGGCGTCGCTCAACATGTTCAAACAAGCGTCAGGGTCACCAATGTGGAAGTCGAAAGAACGAGACGAGAGAACGAGTGAGCCGGTGAGTTTATTCTCAGACTTCCATCAAAACAATAACAACATTCACCCGGAAGTGCTACCCCTTATATCCGCCTTTCTCTGGCCTATCTGCCAATCCCATCTGGTGATGAGCACCCTTAGTGGACCGCCACAAAGTACATTAAACATAGCAAACTTAACAACTATGAAACAAAACAAACAGCTCTGTTATAAAAAAAAAAAAAATTATTTTCATTATTTTTCAATTAATCGTTCTAGCAAGGAAAACATCTGCGCCATCTTCTCTTCTGTCTCTCTTTGATACTTTATGTCCTCCTGGTCTAAATGTTTTTAACTTGTTCAAGTTAACTCTGTTAACTGAACTAAAACAAAACAAAGTAAGTTAAACTAATGTTAAGAGATGCAAAGTAAAATAAACTAATGTTATCTCAACAATCGTTAGGTCGAGTTGATAGTTTAACATTATGTAACGTATCCAACCTTACAGCATTAACGTGACAGCTCCCGTATCATCAGTGAATCAACACATATCAGGCTTTTGAAATAAATTAGAAGAAATAAAACCCAATACTTGCATTTAAAAGTAAAATTCGTATCAGCTGCGCTGGTCTGGGTTGGGTCTGCCGTGGATGCCATTGTTGATGTTTCCCGTTGCGCGCAATGCATCTTGGGAAGGGAAGGCTGCAAAGGATCCAACCGTTGAAGCCTCCAAAATCGGGGAAAGGAAGGGTCTTTTTCAAACCGACCCCTACACACTCCCCCTCCGTGGCAGAGTGCACCCCCCCCCCCCCCCTCCTCAGCTGAGTGAAGTCCCCTCCATCCAAACTTCACTCTCTCAGGTGGAAACAGGAAGTGTGTGTTACCATGGTTACCATCCCGGGGGAACGGCTTATTATTAATGTACCTAATACGTTCTGTAAAAGTCTTTATGTAGATTATTTTTCTTTAGTAAATTTATATTAGTGTAGACTTATAGCAAAACGATCAGATGGAGCCCATATTCTTTATTGTAATGTATAATTTAATGTTAATTTATTATACTGGGGAGGGGGGAAACGTAATTTCGATTTCACTGTATGTCTGACATATTTTGGATTTTTTTTTTTTTTTTTTTCCCCCACACTTTATTTATAATCAAAATCTGACTATTACAAAAATCACAGTTTACATCAAAATTTACAGACCGAGCTTGACTTAAAGATACTTAAAACACAAACAAACAAAAAAATAAAAAAAAATAAAAAAAAACCAAGATCCATGAACAAATAGAACAATAAAACTTAAAACACAAATATCGGAGGTCTAAGTTGGAAGCAATGATTTTAAACCTTGAGATAGTTCAGCAGCTTGTTTCGTTCTAATCTTTATAATTGATCTTTGTAAATTTGTTACTTCATTCATGAAAATGAGAAAAAGTGGTTTGACTTTTAGAAATCTGCATTTATGAATGTATTGTTTGGCCAAGATAATGATTGCATTATACAATCTCCTCTTCTTTTTGTCTTCCATTAAAATACCCAATTTTATTTTGTTATATTCTAAAGTTGGAAAATTTAGTTCTTTTGAAGAAATCCAATTTCTAAACGAGCCCCAAAAAGATTTTGTAAAATTACAAATCGTAAAAGAGATGTTGTTGGGTTTCAATTTCAACATCACAAAACACACAGTTATTTCTTTCAATATTGAACCTTTCTCTAAGAAATTCATTACATGGGTAGATGTCATTAATTATCTTAAAGTGTGTTTCTTTTGCTTTCGGTGAGATGGGGAGAGTGAGGTACTCGGTCCTAATTCTTGAAATATTATCAACAGAATAATCTTTTAATAGAAAATTTCTTTTGAGTGGAATTGGGAAGAGTTCATAAGTTAACGATCTTCGAATAATTTTATTTGTGCACTTCTTCTCCCCCAATTCAAAACCATCTATATAAAGAGAAGGTAACTTAGGTATAATTTTTTGATATGTCAATGTGCCTTTTACCATATTTATGATTGCTTGAGGAATCGCCTTAATAACTGTTGAATATTGTTTAGTTGTACATTCCATGTTATATTTTACCATTAAATCATTATAATCAAGCAAATTCCCCTCTGAATCCAATAAATGTAAAATAGACCAAATACCTCTCTCCACCCACTCATGACCATATAAGGACTTACGTTTAAACAAGATACATCTATTATTCCATATTGGACAGTTGTGTGGGGTAAAATTGTGTTTATAGGCCAATTTCCAGTAAAGGAGGACTTGCTGATGAAATGATGAAGTTTAGATACAAGAAAGTCACATCTCAAGAGAAATTCTATACCACCACATTTTTCAAATATTTTAGAAGGAATATTAAACCAGAAAGATTTGCTATTGCGTATGAATTGTTGTAACCATTTAAGCTTTATCATACCATTCATTGATTCAAAGTCAATAACATTTAAACCCCCTTCCTTTATAGATTTTACCACATCACTATTTCTAATATAGTGATGTTTATTTCTCCAGATAAAGTTAAAGATTGATTGGTTAACTGATCTAATTGATTTGTAAGAAATATCTAAAGAAAAGGCAGGATACATTATCCGAGAAAGTATTTCACTTTTAGTGATTAGAACCCGTCCAAAAATTGACAAATCTCTTTGCAACCAGGAGTTGAGAATAGTTTTACTTTTCTTTATAATTGTCTCCAAATTGTGATCTTCTCTAGTTTTGATGTCTTTTGTAATAACCACACCTAAATACTTGACTCTTTCTTTAACTGGGATTTCATATAAGTCTACCAAGGGGTGATCATGTATAGAGACTAATTCACATTTCTTCAAATTTAGGTAAAGTCCAGTGCTTTGGAAAATGTCTTCATGTTCTTGAGAATCAGAGGAATCTGTTCTGACCTTTTAACAAAGATTGTTGTATCATCAGCCAGCTGAGTAACAGACACATCACTACCCAGCACATTTAAGGGCTCTATGTCACGGCTGCATTTAAGAGAAATAGCTAACAATTCTGCAACTAAGATAAATAAAAGGGGAGAACAAGGACACCCTTGTCTTATGCCTCGATTGACCTCAAATCTTTTAGTGGTACCTTGAGGGAGGGAGACAGAACTATTGATATCACTATAGAGCATAGAAATAACTTTGATAAAACAGGAGCCAAAACCAAAGTATTGTAAAGTTTTCAATATAAATGGATGTTCGACTGAATCAAAGGCTTTATAAAAATCTAAAAATAAAACAAAACCTTTGTCATTAATCAAATAATTATAATCCAGAAGGTCAAGAACCAACCTAATGTTGTTGTGTATAGACCTGTCTTTAAGAAATCCAGATTGACTTTCACTAATTATTTGATCCATCCCTAATTTCAATCTGTTAGCAAGAACAAGAGTGAATAATTTGTAATCTACATTCAATAAAGTTATTGGTCTAAAGTTATCAATTTGCCTTTTGTCCTGACCAGGTTTAGGTAACAAGGTGATGACTCCTTGTTTCATAGTAGACATAAGAGCATTATTTTCCACACATTCTTTAAGAGCATTAAAAAGCAAATCTCTAATAGTCTCCCAGAAAAATTTATAAAAGTTTGAAGTGAGTCCATCCTGGCCTGGAGCCTTGTTTATTGATATTTGTTTTAAAGACGTCTCTAATTCCTTGATGTCAAACAAATGTAATCCAAAGATTGAGGATACATTTCATTAAGCAATCAGACAACTGTTAGAGCCAAAAAGTAAAAATACAGTTAATTTTCTTTATTTTTGAAGAAACAATTGAACAATCAGAAATAAACATTTGGTAACAGGAATGAGTATATATGTGAGTGTGTGTGAAAGCCCCACTAACTGTGTGTGTGTGTGTGTGTGTGTGTGTGTGTGTGTGTGTGTGTATGTGCGTGTGTATGTGTGCGTGTGTATGTTGCACCACATATCAGTGTAGGTGTGTGTAAGTGTACTGGCTTGTTTTGGTTCTTTACATCTCTTCTAAGACTTTCTGTAGCTTTCCCCGGATTTCTTTCTCAATTTCCACGAGCCGTGATGTGACTGGTTTAGGGGGATTGATGACGGACACAATATCATCAAACAGGTACCACAGAATATCCTCTCGGGCTGTGGGTCTTTTTCAAACCGTCCACTACACCTTCGCCCTACCCACTACCCCTCCGTTTGCGCGTCCACGCGGAGGGTCCGGCATATTAAGTCCGTCTCAAACCACTTAGCAGGGAGTGGTAGTGGGCCATAAAACCCTCCTCCAGCGAGTCTGCACCGATGCCCACTCAATGATCACGTGAAACGCCTGTAATGGCAATTTTCCAATTTTGTACGTCCTTTTATTTGATTGCCATTAACAGGCAGGCAGGGATGAAGTTTTGACGCAGAGGCGAATCATGACAGTCCAGTTGTAATTATTGTTGACTTGACGCTTTATTGTAGTGAATTGATGATGATAAAATGAGAACAAAACGAACCATTTAACAGTGGTTTTTCTTAGTGCTGGTCTGACATGAGTGCTGGTCTGACATGAGTGCTGGTCTGGTGAGAACTGTTTGTGCTCCCCCTACCTGTCCCCCCCCCCCCCCCCTTCCTGTCACCTATGCTCCTATATAAACACCCCCCGTGCCTTCAGTGTCCCTAGTGGAAAATAATATACAAGAAATATCTAAACTAAATAACATGCCAATAACAATAAACACACAATGGCTCCTACACATTGATACATCTACTATCTTAAAAGGCTGCTAATATATGCTGTGTCCATATAGTGATATTAAAGTGCAGTTTTAGTCTAAATCAGAGAGTTCATCGTGCTTTTCAGGGCGATTTGTTTCAGCTGTTGTTTAATATTTTCTATGTTTTCATCTGTTTGTTTCAGGATGATGAAGTTCGTCCAAGTCGAAGACATGTGGAGCATCAAATAAAAACTTCTTTAGAATACAGAAGATGGGGATCGCCGGTGGCGCAGCGGCAGTGCGCGCGATCCCGTGTATCGAGGCTATAGTCCTCGCGCGGGCGGCGCGGGCGGCCCGGCCTCCATAACAAAGGCATAAAAGGCCCAAAATAAATCTTAAAAAAAAAGAATACAGAAGATGAAATTGTCAGTATTGTATTGATAAATTGTTTCTTTTGCTTTTTTAATTTTTTTAACACTTATTGAATAATAAAAACAAACAAACAAACAGAGAGTGTTGTTGTGGTTTTTAGTAAGAGCACACGTACACAATTCTACAAGTCATTTATGTTCAATGAGAAATGTAACTGCATAATAAGACAGTGTGGTCATCAACCTTTTAGACCGTTCAGATCGAAGTTATGGGTTATTGTGAGGACGATTCTCTGAGGCTGTAAGACTGTTCATCACATGACTGAAGGGGAGACATGCAGGAAATCACACTTTAAAACTGACAACAAAACAACACAGATTTCCTGCAACATTCTTCTAATTGTTTCATTTATTCAACATATTGATTAGTGGATCTTTTAGTATCCACATTAGGACTATTTCATATTTACCATTCCAAAAACATTTCTCCACTTCAGCCATTTGGTGTATTTGACATATATGTTACAGAGCTCTTTTTTTAATATGTGACCTGTTACACCAAAACAGAGTCACCCAAATTAACCTTCATCAGCGATGGGCAACTTTGATCACATTCATTAAACTCTCACTGCCAGGGGGTCAAATTCTAGGACACAAAAATAATGACAGTCAATTATGTCTCAAGTTGAACTGAACATACCAGTGATCAAATATAATAATATACTATAATATATAATATAATAATGAACATATTTCTGGTTCACGTTTTCTTCATGGTTCGAATGAATTGTGTAAAAATTGACCAGAGGGCCTCATTGAGAGCTAAAGGGGGACCGCATGTGGCCCCTGAGCCGCCAGTTGCCCACCTCTGATCTACATTCTTGTTGTCCTTAAAGGCAGTCACAGTATATTGCAGGCCAACGATCACGGCCCTTACGGCCCACAGATGCAAACATACTATCACCTCGCGGCCCTGCAGGTGGCACTCGCGGCCGCGGCCCCATGGTTAAGAAACCCTGTGTTAGACTGTATGTGGTAAAAAAGCACAAGCAACTCTTACAAAAGTCACTTCAGTGTCCACGACACTGGGTGTCAGAGTTACACACTGCTCCTTTAAGAGAACCAGTTGTGAATTAAAAGTAAAATAGTTGCAGGTTTGATTTTCTTGCTGGTTGAATAACACAATAACTTCTATACTTCACGTCAAATGCTTTTTATCCAGTAACTCACAGATGAGGCAACCCATCAGCATGAGAGAGAACAGGAAGAGGATGTATTTCATCAGATTTGCATGCTTAACTTCCCTGTGGGTGTTGTATTAAACTGTCAAGTCCCACAGATGTGTCTATCCTCTCAGCCGTGGACATGGTTAACTTCAGTGAAGGAAGGCTGGAATATCTCTGTTCAGTTTTACCCTTTTTGGTGGAGCATATGGCAGTGGAAATACAAATGTTTTTGTTGTTCCTGTCTTGAAACGGATTATACTGATATTGAGGTAATGACATTTTCATCTTGCTCTTTTCACTGTTTTAAATAAGCACAACTTACTTAATTTTCAGAATTGTATTCAATTTTAAAAATACATGTTTTATATAGAAACTCTTGCACAGACTTGCTCTTCATCCTTTGAAGGATTTAATAAAGCTGAAGTCTGCCTGTGAGTACCCACATAGACGCACGACTTCCGGACAATCGGTTCAGTTTGTCAAAGGAACAAAATACTTAAATATTCTCCCACTCACAAAAAGAGACTCACAAACATGTAACCTTCAAAAACCACCTCAAACAGTGAATAAATATGCACCCTTCACACTGTTACTGCGTCTACCTGTCTCGTGCCTCGTGCTTCATGCCCCGTGCCTTGTATTTGATATCTTGGTTTTCAATATTATGTAAACAAACTGTTTGGGTGCCAACAACTTAAAAACAACTGGATGGATACTGCCGACAACTTAAAAAAAGACAAGCATCTCAGAATCTGTTAATTTTTTTTTTAAAGTAGACAAACTCTTACAGTGATACGGTGTCTTGTAGTGTCCGCCATGTTTTTGAATCACGCGAACAGAAAGGACGGCTATTTGGCTGGATGAGAAGTTAACATTCACAACCTTGGGCTCAGTAAACGAATGAGGAAACCCTCAGTGTCTATTGAGTTAAATAAAGGTTTTAAATTGAACTTTTACCAAAAACAGGTGAGACACAGGCGTCTCACAGGAGCTCTTAAAAAGTGAGATTGCTATGTGTTTATTTTATTTAATTGTTTAGTCAATGTACGTACCTCCCATGTTGAGTAAAAATACCTCAATATCAGTATAATCTGTTTCAAGACAGGAACAACAAAAACATTTGTATTTCCACTGCCATATGCTCCACCAAAAAGGGTAAAACTGAACAGAGATATTCCAGCCTTCCTTCACTGAAGTTAACCATGTCCACGGCTGAGAGGACAAACACATCTGTGGGACTTGACAGTTTAATTCAACACCCACAGGGAAGTTAAGCGTGCAACTCTGATGAAATACAAGAGCTCCACCCTTTCACTTTTTTGTCATCCTCTTCCTGTTCTCTCTCATGCTGATGGGTTGCCTCATCTGTGAGTTACTGGATAAAAAGCATTTGACGTGAAGTATAGAAGTTATTGTGTTATTCAACCAGCAAGAAAATCAAACCTGCAACTATTTTACTTTTAATTCACAACTGGTTCTCTTAAAGGAGCAGTGTGTAACTCTGACACCCAGTGTCGTGGACACTGAAGTGACTTTTGTAAGAGTTGCTTGTGCTTTTTTACCACATACAGTCTAACACAGGGTTTCTTTTTTTTTTTTTTTAAAGGTTTATTTTTGGCCTTTATGCCTTCATTGATAGTGAAGGACAGTGGATAGAGTCGGAAACAGGGAGAGAGAGCGGGGAGAGACATGCGCGAAATGGGCCACAGGCCCCTCGCGCGGGTTCACGTCAGGCCAGACGTGTCAAGGGTTTTGTTTGAGGGATACAGATTTTCCGAGCTTCATCTGGTGGAGCGTCAGGTTAGTTCGCTCTGCTGTGGTCAGTCCCAGGAAGGCAATCTGCTCAGACACAGAGGAGAATCATCAGTCCTCCACGAGAACACAAAGACACAGTGCAGGTGTGGAGTGAACAGAGTGAGTCACGGGGTCAACGAGGCCGCCTTAGAGGCTATTTTTGGCTTTCCATGCCTTTATTATAGAGGGAGGAATGTGGATAGAGTCGGAAAGGGGGAGAGAGTGGGGAGAGACATGCGGGATATTTGTCATTAATTTCTTTAATTTTCCAGAAACTCACAGATGAGACAACCGTAGAACATCCAGGCTCCCATCAGCATGAGTGGGTGCAACTCCTGTGTTTCCATGAGATTTGTATGCCTATGTTGCACACTTATACACGAAGGACCAAGCGTGCATGGGATTTTTATGATTCTTTAATTTGCTCTGAAACACAGAGACACAAACATCAACTTCGCGTGGCTGCACACTCTCTCGGGCGTCTTGGTTAACTGAGCTCCGCATGGCATCAAAGACCCGCTGTGCTTCCCCAAAAGTGCCTGTGTTACACTTTGTACTTCTTCGATCCACAATTATACCCACTAAAATGTCACAGTGCCTTTGTACAGATATATTTAACAATGCGACTTGACAACTGACAAAACAAAAATACTTAAATAATATGAGAGGGGAGTGCCTACTGTCCACAAACATGCCTCACATAACACAGGCCTCACACCTACGTTTCCTGTGTGTTGTATTAAACATTCAAGTCAGATGGGTTCAGTCCTCTCAGGAGTGCACATCGATAACTTCAGGGAAGGAAGGCTGGATATTGTTTTTCCCTTTTTGGTGGAGCAAATGGCACTGGAAATACAAACACAGATTATATTTCCATCAATGCATTTCTACACAGCAAAACCAGGAAACTCAGATTAACTCTATAGGAGTTAATATCAACACTTTTAAAGTGTCTATATGGGTCCACACCACAAAGTGTTAATTTGACTCTTTTTGGAGAGTTGGTACACTAACACTGTTCTAGTGTTATTATTGACTCTTTTTGGAGTTAAAATTTAACACTGGATAACACTAGCCAGTGTCACTTTTCCTAAACACTGCAATGTAGTGTTAGAATTTAACTCTTTTAGAGTATATTTTTTTAACTCTAAAAAGTGTCACTTTTCTATTAACACTACAGGGTTTAAACATTGGGTAATGAATTATCAAAAAATGTTTTCAAAATTATGCAAAAATACAGATATCATGTTTGATAAAATCAAATTTATTTTTCAAATGTGCACCACAATGCAATTCACAGGTACTGTGCAGGGTCGAAAGAAAGAAGAATCAAAACCAGGAACATCTCCCACTTTGCCGTCTTAGAGCACACCAGATATACAGTATAAATCACTCACTCAACATGGGAGGTACGTACATTGACTAAAATTAAATAAAATAAACACATAGCAATCTCACTTTTTAAGAGCTCTTTGTGTTGACACCTGTGTCTCACCTGTTTTTGGTAAAAGTTCAATTAAAAACCTTTATTTAACTCAAAAGACAGTGAGGGTTTCCTCGTTTGAAGTGACGGGGGCTTTAGAGTTGACACTGAGCATGTTGCTTGCAAGAACGGCATATCGAGCTCCCTACCTTCCGATTGAGAGATGACGACTGTTGTGCCACACCCACCCAAGGTTGTGAATGTGATATGTAAATGTTAATTTCTCATGCCTAGATATTTGCATTGAATAATAATCATTACAATTTTTAGGAAAACAAAATTCAAAGTGCTACAGAGTTATGATGAAGTTCACTGATGTCACTTGTGTCCGCGCTCAAACATACATAGATAGATCGATAGATAGATCGATAGATAGATCGATAGATAGATAGGCAGACTTCAGCTTTATAAAGTCCTTCAAAGGAGGAGGACCAAGTCTGTACAAGAGTTTCTTATCCCGGTATCAGCCCCTCACTGTGGCTTAGGTTTCTTTTCTTTTTAGTTTCAGTAAAATCAAGTCACAATACCGCGAGCACGCAGGCTTCGACTTTCACTCAACCAAACAACAACAACATGAGTAAACAATGTGATAAATATACAAGAGGTAAATACTCACACTTTCATTTACGCACACACGGCATCTATAGAGTTAAAACGGCACAACCGAAGCTCTCTCGTCTGCCTGTTGATACTGCGGTGCCACTCATTAGCATATTATGACTCATCACATAGGCATGCCCAGGAAGAGCAACTGAGAAGACAAAGAGAGCAGCTCGAGATTGATGCTGAAATAGCTGCAGCCACTGCAAAGTTAGCAGTTTTTCAAGCTGCTACAGAATGTTCCAGTAAATCACAAGCACCTTCTGATGGAATGAATTCTTTCTTACAAAGGAATAAAGAACAAACCCCAAATTCAAAAGGATTTAATCCTGCAGCAAACTCATTTAAACCACACACATGGAGTGCAATGCCAATGGACAGCTTCACAGTAGCCCAAAAAGATTCAAGTGAATGTAACACACACTCTGCAGAGGGAAACCCACAGCAAACCCTTGGATCCAAATATGAAACAAAATGGAAACCGGAAACATTTGGAACGAAGCAGTATGGAAACACACAACAAAGCCCCTCTCTGCCAGTCAACAATATACAGCCTGCATCAGTGGAACAACAGCATCTATATTCTGTACCAGTACAAGGAGACCTGTGCACCATAATGCACCGACAAAATGAAATCACAGCGGCTCTGGTTCAACAACAGAACCTAATGTCCTTGCCTTCTCGGGACATTCCAGCATTCGATGGTGATCCTCTTCAGTATAAAACCTTCATAAGAGCATTTGAACATACTGTGGAATCAAAGGCTAGCAAAGCTGACTGCCTTTATTTCTTAGAACAATTTACAAGAGGGCAGCCCAGAGAATTGGTCAGGAGTTGTCAGCACATGAGTCCTGACAGAGGTTACCAACAGGCTAAAGAGCTTCTCCAAGAACACTTTGGAAACCAATATAGGATTGGTGCAGCCTATATAGAAAAGGCTTTGGCTTGGCCTGCAGTGAAGACAGAGGATGTGGTAGCTCTTCAAGCCTTTTCACTATTTCTGCGAAGTTGTTGCAACGTAATGGAGGAACTTCAATACAAAGTTGCCATTTAAGTACAGAGAAAAATGGAGGATACGGGCACATGAAATACTAGAAAGGTCTAATCTCAGAGCTTGCTTTAAAGATATGGTCTCATTTATTGAACGGCAGGTCAAGATCATTTCTGATCCACTTTTTGGGAACATCCAAGACATGGTATGTGGAGGACCTGCAGTAAAAAGTGTTGACAAGTTCAAACTACACTCAAAATTCAGCAACATCAGAGGTAACAGCTTCGCCACAGTTACTGTAAGTGATGCAGCTCAGGAATATGAAACTTCAAGCTCAGTCACGCAAAAGCCGGATTTAAAGGGAAGCATTCAAGAACCATGTGTTTGCTGCTCTCAGTTGCACAGACTGGAGGAGTGTCCAAAATTAAAGGAGAAGAAGCATAGGGACAAAATTGACTTTTTGATGGAAAAGGGGAAGTGTGTTTTGGCTGCCTGTGTAGTGGACACAGGAGCAGGTACTGCGACAGGCGCTTAACTTGCAAAGATTGTGGTCAGAGCCATCCTACGGTGCTTCATATCTCTGGAAAGATAAGAGCCAGCACAGGAAGTGAACACACTGAGGGTACAGCACATGTTAAACAACCTTCATCAGAAACGTGTGGTCATACAGGGGCCGGAAAGGAGAATAGCATTTTGTCTATTGTGCCAGTTCAAGTTAAAACCATCATGGGAAGTCGGATAATACAAACGTATGCATTCCTGGATCCTGGGAGTACAGCTACTTTCTGCTCAGAGCAACTTATCCAAAGGCTGAATATTACTGGTAGGAGAACTAGTTTCCTTCTGCGCACTATGGGACAGGAAAGGGTTGTTTCAGCAAGCACCCTAAATGGGTTGGAGGTGGCTGGTCTTGGCAGTAACAGCTTCTACAGTCTCCCAGAAGTGCTCACACAAAATAAAATGCCTGTGACCACCAGCAACATTATCACACAGGGAGAACTGCAGAAATGGCCATATCTCTCTGGTGTACAGATCACATGCATTGATGCTGATGTTGAACTGTTGATTGGCACGAACACCCCTAAGGTATTGGAACCATGGGAGGTCATCAACAGCAGAGACAATGGCCCATATGCAATACGAACTTTACTTGGCTGGGTAGTTAATGGGCCACTTCCAGATGGAGAGAGCAGCAGGCCTAAATCAGGGTTCTTGGTGGCTGCTGTCAATAGAATTTCTGTCTGTAAGCTGAAGGAAATGTTGAGTAACCAATACAGTCATGACTTCAATGAGCGAAGTTCAGAAGAACAAGGAGTGTCAAGAGAGGATATCAGGTTGTTAAAGATGATGAATGACTCAACACAGTTACAGGATGGACATTACAGCTTGAAAATGCCCTTCAGCGAGGAGGAGAGGAATGAGGAAACAGAGGAGAAGGAAGGAGTGAAGGAGGAGAAGAAGAGGAAGGCAGAACCTTTATCCTCCCATCCACCAACAAAGAAGAAAACCAACGAAAGTGACGGAAGTGGATCTCCCAACGAGCCAATCATAGCCGACTCCTCCCAGTCAGCTCCTCCTAATCCCGCCCACCTTGACAAAGATGTCCTGCTGGAGCGTCAGGCTCACCTCCCAACAACTCACAAGTTCAGCAGAGAACCACTGGACAGGGTCATAAAGAATCAGCCTCCTTCCATCGAGCTCAACCACAACCCCTTCAAGTGTCCCGTGGCCGGCTGCGCCAAGTCTTTTAGGAAGGCCAGTCTGCTCCACTACCATATCAAGTACTACCACTCTGAGCAGAAGATGGACGAGCGAGGAGGAGAGCAGGAGCTGCTCAGGAGGAGGAAGTCCTCGTCTAAAGGGGGCGACGCGATGCTAGACGGGGGGACTGAGGACCAGGACAGTATCTGTCACCATGACGACAGGGAGCACAGCACCATGGGAACAGAAGTGAAGAAGGAAGGAGGGAGGGAGCTGGACAGGAAGAACTTCCTGAGAGTCAAACTCAAGAAGAAGAAGAAGAAGAAGTGGAGGAGAGACACGGCTTTGTTATGTCAGCAGCGAGCATGGCTACCGGAAGCCACAAACAATCATGGATGAGATAAAAGTGACCTAAAGAATATAAAAATACATAAACAAAAACGGGTTATGTTTACAAATGGTTGAGGTTTTTTATTTTATTTTATTATTATTTATGGTTTGGTGCACTCTATGTGCATGTGACTTAAGTTATGGCTCTATTTGTTTACACATGAAAGTAATTGTAATGTCTGTGGTCATTCAATTAGGGGCCGGTGTGTTAGAGCCATTCTGTACTGTGTGTTCAGGTCATTTCCCGATTGCCACAGTGGGTGGCGTATTGGACAGCAGCAATGTGGAAAGGGGATAAAAAGAAGAAGAGGTAATTGTTCCTCAGGTGTGCTGCTTACCGTGGAGAAGCACACAGTTTTTGACCGCCGTTTAGAGGCAAATAATTGAACCTTTTCTTTTGTTCGTTTCAACAAGTTAGTAATGGAAGTGCGTGTAAACAGTGGCTTTATTAAGGTGGTAAATAAATACATCTAAAACAAGTCCGCAGATGTGTGATTTAAAACGAGAAGCAGCCGAAGGACGACGTGTCAACTACGAATATCCCGGTATCAGCCCCTCACTGTGGCTTAGGTTTCTTTTCTTTTTAGTTTCAGTGAAATCAAGTCATTACAGGAGGGTTGATGATTTTCTCCAGATACAAAGATTTTGGTTGAAATTGTCATTCGGTCATCTGTAGCAGATGTAAGCCTGTAATAACTGTAAAAAATGTCTTCAGGTAAGAATCTGATGAACCAATCACAGCCTCCCTGCTCCCTCTCTACCTCTTGTGTGCACAAGCTCACACTCAGAGTATGAGCTGAGGTCCGCTCTGGACCAACGTGGCTTTAGAGGGAGCACAGAGCTCCCTCTAAAGCCACGTTGGTCACAGGGGGAACGCTACTTTCTCATGAAAGTTTTAGAAAATTACCAACGCTGCCTTTAATCTATTTTATTGACGGAGTTGTTGTTGGTTTTTTGTTTTTGTTTTTACCAATATTGATTTTTAGTTAGTAGTGGATTCATTTTTTAGCTGTTTTAAATGTAACAGTACATGGAGTAAGCTACTAAATCATACATACAAAGTTCATGGTAAACTCCCCAAAACAGCAGAAGTAGCTACATTCAAGTGTCATGAACAGAGGCCCATGATAGAGGAATTCAAAAACCGATGGCCTGCCCTGTTCCAGCAGAGTGAAGTAAGTTGACTTGTAACTTGTATTGATATTTAACTGCAAGAAAATGGCAAATTTTTCTAAAGATTTAAAAAATATTTTTTTTTTCAGATTTAATGAGGAGTTCTTGCGGACCACTACAAAGCCACTAAAGTCAAAGTTTAAAACAAGATAAAAAAAAACAAGACAAGATAAACTAACACACATATATATATATATATATATATATATATACATATATATGTGTATATATATATATATGTGTATATATATATATATATATATATATATATATGTGTGTGTGTATATATATATATATATATATATGTGTATATATATATATATATGTGTATATATATATATGTGTGTATATATATATATATATGTGTGTGTATATATATATATATATATAATGTTAGAACAGCGGTCCCCAACCTTTTTTCCGCCACGGACCGGACCGTGGCGGAAAAATACAACACAATAAAATTATACGATCAACACAAAAAATGTGCTATTTTGTAAAACATAATAATAAACGTGAATCCACTGTGTAATCACATGGAACTTTATTAACAGCGTTTCATGAAATGCGCCACCAACATAACATCAGTAACATCCTCTCTGTCGGGTTACTATGGTAACGCTTAAACATGCCTTCACAATAAGATACTCCACAAACAAATCAAAAATAAAATAAAGTCCATGAAAATATACAACTCACCATAACCCTGAATCAATGAGAGTCCTGAGTTTTGAAGGCTTCATTGCCTCATTGGAGAGCCGGTCGCTGCATATTATGCAGAGCGGTCTTGGTGCATGGGAATCACCTGTCCCGATAAATCCATATTTCATGTAGGACTCCTGATATTGTTTGTTAAATGAAGGTTTCTTTTTCTTTGTGGTCCAAGGTTCTTCTTCTGTCTCCTCGCTGGGCCTTTTCCCCTTCCCAAAGAATTTTTTCAAAGACGTCTGTTTGTTATTCATTTTGCCAGCTTGTGGGTTTAAAATTAGCGGTAATGTATCACGTGACGAGACGAGCAGCTTGACATCATTATTGACAGGTGCAACAGTGGCACAGGGAGGGGGGCAAGTTGACTAGAGCGGCGGTCCCCAACCCCCGGGCCGCGGACCGGTACCGGTCCGTGAGTCATTTGCTACCGGGCCGCACAGAAAAAAAAAATAACGTACATTATTTCCGTTTTATTTGTAATCCGAGTCTGAACACTGTTTTATTTTGAAAACCACCGGATTCTCTCGGTTACACCAATATTTAGCCGAATTCCGTTTTGATTTTTCACCCCTGCTGTAGTGTGACGACATTGACACCAGGAGGGAGTGCATCCTGAGAAGCCTTGTTATCTACCTCAATGAAGATCCAGACACTTTCTTCAAAGAATATCTGGTAAGTCAATAGTTCGTTTTACACAGTAGCATGAAATAGTGTTACAGATTCTTATTTACATATATTGTGGTCCTTTGAGCTCAACACACTACAACTTTTTGGCATTTTGTAAACAATGTGGCTCTTTGAATTTTTTGTTTGAAATCACTGGTAGGTGCAAGAAAAGACAGAATCAGAGTCTCCTAAGCTGGTAGTGGCAAATGGGCGGAGGCCCTGTGGAGTAAAACAGCTATTTCTGTCCCACAGGTCCACCTCTAAAGGGATGTGGTTGCCTAAAGGATCATTTTGCAGCAATTGCATTATGTTCATGGCTGCTTGCTGAAGTTATTTACTGGCCCAATGTCAAACATATTATTTTATATATATATATATATATATATATATATATATATATGGTTAACTTTCCAATCACATTTAAGTCATGATACATACATGATTGATTTGACAAGCAATGAGGACAAAAAAAAAATGCAAATTCATATATAACACATTACAGATGCATGCCACAAAACAGTTGATTTTCTGTTAGTGGTGTTCAGCATTTTATCTAATACAAGTGTTATGTTTTTGTGTTGTTGTTCAGGCCTCCGCCACTGAGGATGCAGAAAGGGACATTGCCCTCACGGTCATGGGGATATACATAATCCGTGGAGATGGCGAGAGGCAGCCAGAGGATGTGGGAGTTGTTATCGAAGGCATCAAAGTCCTGAGCAACGTGGACAGCGTCATCATGGGGGTCATAATGATGGTTGGGCTCATTTATGCCCTGGATCTAAGCTTTCCAGACAACCTCAAGTACACATTTGAGTTTTTCCAGAAGATCCTAATGAACCTGGATGGGCACAAGCTGAACACAAAGATGCAGCAGCTGAAAATCAGTTTGCATGAGAGGTGAACACTTGTTGACAAAGTTCATCATCGGATCTTTATTTTTGGTTGTATTGTTCTTGCCTTCATTTTCACCCCATATAAAGACAATCTATGACCTACAACATTTTGGACTTGAGAATTGACTTAAGTTACAGGGAAGAAGAGGCTGTTTATTGAACTGCTGGAAGTACACGATCAACATGATATGCAGTCATGGGGAGTGGAGAGAGATTACAGGGGTTTAGACTGGATGAACAGTTTGCTCACTTTACCTCCACATTTTATCTCTGAGTGTGACTACCCTCCACACTTCTCGCATCCATTGTCTCCTCAATTTAATTGAGTTCATCCAATGAGTTATTTTTTTGAGTGTGTACAAAGACTTAGTTTTTTTCTTCCAACTAGAACAGATGATAGAAAATAGGCTTGATGTGTTTCTTTTTTTTTTTTTTTTTTTAAGATTTATTTTGGGCCTTTATTATAGAGGGAGGAAAGTGGATAGAGTCGGAAATCAGGGAGAGAGAGTGGGGAGAGACAACGCGGAAATGGGCCACAGGCCGGACGCGAGCCCGGGCCGCCCGCGCCGCCCGCGCGAGGACTATGGCCTCGATACACGGGATCGCGCGCACTGCCGCTGCGCCACCGGCGATCCCAGGCTTAATGTGTTTCTATAAAACTTCCATTAAAAAGGTTCGTAAGCCTTACGTCCACTCGAACATCTGTGATTCTTATTTCACATACAGCGGTCTAGTATAAGGCAGCAGCAGTCTGTACAAAGAGCAATGGATTCAAACATTTACACATTCCTTTTTTTATTTTTCCCTCGTTTCTGATATCTGTTGAAATTGTTCGACCCTCTCGTCACTTTTCAACCAAAAAAAACCCTAAAATTTGACAATGTCTTCTTTTGTTCCTCCCTCCGAGGTCTTCATCAAGGCTCACGTCTTCTTCACGTTACCAACGATGCCAAAACAGTGCCAAATAATGCCGTCAGAACGAATAAAATAAGCAAACAGAACTTACAGTTAGTCTGACAGCTAAAAAAGAAAACACATAGATTTCACATATCAGAAATAATCAAACCTCATTGGCCTCAGAAACTCCAAGGGAATAAAGTTTCTTTCAATCCGAGACTCCATTAACGCCTTCCACATCAAACACTTGTCGTCCCATGCTGCTTTCTTTATGCGCCACATATTAATTTGTCCCCCCAACAATGCAAACAACTGGAACAAAAAATATGTTCCCCACTCAATATACATGGGTTTGTAACCAAAATAAAAGGTACATGAACTTGCATAAATGAACCCCAAAAACAAACCTTTTTAATCACATTTTGTGTACAATATGAACTTCTATTTATGCATTGTATTTATTTATCTTCACCAACTATGAAAATTATGAATTATGTTGCTTCTATCAGCAGCTACATCTTTTGAATCGATTTTTATTTGTTGGTTTTGGAATAAAAAAGTCAGAACGTGAAGTGAAAAAAAAGTGGTTTAGTTAAACGTTATTAATCCTTAAGTTAAGTTAAGTTTAAATGCCACTGTGGTCCCAGTCTGAATGTTAAATACAAATAAAATACATCAAAACGTGCGCCTGTTTGTGCTGTCACTCACAGTCCAAACGGATCGGTGATATCATGTTTAGTTTTTAAGATATTTGAGGTTTTGCGAGCAGTGGTAAGCCCATTCAAATACACTGATGGAATGTTCAGGAAAAAATCTTTTGAGCATGCGCTCTGCAGAGGAGGGGCTGGGGAGACGGCTGTTTCATCTTTTTTTATATACATTTTTTTCTTGAGCCTCATACTTTCCTGTTGAGAGACAAACCCACCCAAGGTTGAAAAAAAAAATTCAAAATGCTACAGAGTTATGACAAAGTTCACTGATGTCACTTGTGTCCGCGCTCAAACATAGATGTTTATTTTCATAGATGTTCTATGAAAATAAACAAATTATTTTCACAAGTAGCAGTGTCTTTTGTGTGATGCCTTTATAATCAAATGAGTGCCAAATAGTATTGTTTAATAGTTTGACCAGATATCTTTGTTGTTAGATTTTATTTAGAAAATAAAGTGCAACTCTTACAGATGTTATAAAGAAACAAATAGTTTGCCATAATTTCATTCTTATCCAAATACTTTACCCAATAACTAAACGATATTGTTGAGAAAGTGACTAAATACCTTTCTGAAAATGTACATTTTATAATCACTATGTTATTACAATGTATTTACTCTGCTTTGAAATTGTCCATGACAGGGTGG
Organism: Symphodus melops; assembly: GCF_947650265.1. NCBI lineage: Eukaryota > Metazoa > Chordata > Actinopteri > Labriformes > Labridae > Symphodus > Symphodus melops. Next base: position 1,952,979 of record NC_136693.1, read on the forward strand.
ACATATCTTGCGGTTTGCATGTAAATTGTCTGCTTGTAATTAATTCATAAAAAGTGTGGGAGCTTGACCAATGTGCATTTCTAACAGCATAACATATACAATGAATATGAAGTTCAATGGGAAATCTCAGCTTTTTGTGGGGGAAATGGGGAGGTCTCAAAGGCACCTTTTGGTGATATTGACTCTTATAACAGAGCTATTTGCACAGAAAGACGTGACATAAAAACATTTTTTTAACTTTTATTTAAATACGTAGGCTACCGGTAACATCTGCAAATATGAAGCCTACTCGAACAGTGTCTGTCACACAGCTGGTGAAGATGACCGTAATACATTTCACAAGAAAAAGTCCATCCATTCACTGCCTCAGAATGACTTCATGACTCACTTCCTCAGTCTCTGTTGTCGCTGTCAGTGTTATCTTAACGTGCAGCAGCTCTGTTAACTTCTTTGACAGCCAGCTCGATCGCCTTTAACTTGAAAGCTACATCACATGTATTTCTCCGTGTGTTTTCCATCATGAGGGTGCGTGCATGAAGCGCAAAATAACTGATATTAAGATCCGACGTGATGAAGTCAAATGTTTTGCGGCAGAAGCTCATTGTCCCGCAAGAAAAATCCATAAATAACCGCATCCTTGTAAAAGCTGCAGTGCTCGAAGTGTGAAAAAAAAGTAGACAGTATTCGGGAGTGGAGAACACACGTTACCCCTTCGTGCCATTTCCTGTTGCTTTAAATCAAGTCAGATGCGTTCAGTCCTCTCAGGAGAGCACCTAGATAACTTCAGGGAAGGAAGGCTGGATATTGTTTTTCCCTTTTTGGTGGAGAAAATGGCACTGGAAATACAAACACGGATTATATTTCCATCAATGCCTTTCTACTCAACATGGGAGGTACGTACATTGACTAAAATTAAATAAAATAAACACATAGCAATCTCACTTCGGTGGGTAGAGTCGTCGTCCCTCAATCGGAATTTGAGGGTCCGATCCACAGCTCCTGCGAGCAGCATGTCCGACGTGTGCTAGGGCAAGACACTTAACGGGTCTTTTTCAAACCGTCCACTACCCCTCCGTTTGCGCGGAGGGGTAGTGGACGGAGGGACCGCCATATTAAGTCCGTATTAAGTATTAATTTCGGCTACAGCAAAAAAATAAACATCTTGCAGCTGTGATGTTCATTTATAGTCTCATTGTCTGCTTTCATTGACGACAACCTGTTCTTGGATATTACAATAAATTAACTAAACATGAAATTATAAATTACAATAAAGAATGTGGGCTCCATCTGATCGTTTTTCTGTAAGTCTACACTAATATAAATTTACTAGAGAAAAATAATCGACAAGACTTTTACAGAATGTATTACGTACATTAATAATAAGAATCAGAATCAGAATCAGATTTATTTGTCATTGGTACAAGTACAAGTACAACGAAATTGCTTTGGTCAAAGAGGACCGGTCTGCAGCGATACGCGCTGACCTGGCTTCATCTCGGAACCTTTGGAGAGGGAAAAGGAGGGTGTAACAATTGGGATGCAGGGGGAGGGGGGCATAAAAAATGGTAACATGCACGCCCTGTTTCCACCAGAGAGAGTAAAGTTTGTCCCAAAGCCTGCTGCTGTATTTCTACCCTCCACCTGAATGGAGGGGACTTCATTCAGCTACGAGTGTGACTTCTGACAGAGTGCACTGCGTCACGGAGGGGGAGTGTCGTTGGTTTGAAAAAGGCCCAACATGTCTGATGTTCTTGGGTAACCCCAAATTGCTCCCCCTGCTGCATGGGGCGCATGAATGGTGCGTGAATTAGTTAGTAGATGGGCATATAACCAGCCATCAGTGTGAATGGGTAGGTGTGATCTGCGGTGTAAAAGCGCTATACAAGCTCAAGTCCATTTACCATTTAACTCAAAAGACAGTGAGGGTTTCCTCGTTTGAAGTGACGGGGGCTTTAGAGTTGACACTGAGCATGTTGCTTGCAAGAACGGCATATCGAGCTCCCTACCTTCCGATTGAGAGATGAAGACTGTTGTGCCACACCCACCCAAGGTTGTGAATGTGATATGTAAATGTTAATTTCTCATGCCTAGATATTTGCATTGAATAATAATCATTACAATTTTTAGGAAAACAAAATTCAAAGTGCTACAGAGTTATGATGAAGTTCACTGATGTCACTTGTGTCCGCGCTCAAACATACATAGATAGATCGATAGATAGATCGATAGATAGATCGATAGATAGATAGGCAGACTTCAGCTTTATAAAGTCCTTCAAAGGAGGAGGACCAAGTCTGTACAAGAGTTTATATATAAAACATGCATTTTTAAAAATGAATACAATTCTAAAAATTAAATAAGTTGTGTTTATTTAAAACAGTGAAAAGAGCAAGATGAAAATGTCATTAGCAGACAGTCTTGAGTAATCTCCCTGTTAAGTAACATTCAATTTGTATTTTTTTTTCTTTTGCAGAGTCTGGTTGTTACTAATCAAGTGCAAGTCACACCTGATCAGGTTGTTACTGTTCAAGTGCAATTCACACCTGATCTGGTTGTTACTGTTCAAGTGCAATTCACACCTGCCTCGTCTCCTGAAACACCACCAGACACCGCCGGTGATGATGATGTTGAAGAAATGGAAGTGGATCCACCAAGGTAAAACAAAATCAAATCTCTATGGTCAGAAATTGTATAATGGTCTTCTGAAAGTATCCATAACGTGCAGCAACAACTATATGTTATCACATAAACTATAAAAAGCAACATATAGAATCTACTCAATAAAATTGATGAGTAGTGACAGAAGTCCAGTGACATTGTGTGATAACTCAAGCGCACTTCATTAGGTTTTTTTTACGGTAAATCAGTCATTTGTATTCACCATCATCGACATGGAAAATACTCGAAGAAAAGCACATGAAGCGGCATTTAAGTTAAGGACTATCAATCTGGCGGTTGAAGAAGCAATTCGAGCTGCTGCACGTCGTTTTGGCAAATAATGAATCGATGGTGAGAGCAAGAGGAACTGAGTCTGTGGGAAAAAAACAAACAAAAAAGCTTTCAGAGGATGAGATGAAAGATGGAGATGAGTCTATTAGAATGTTGTTCATGCACTGTTAAGTAAAAAAACGGAGCCTATGCAACGTAATTTATTTGTTACCGATACGTTCACATTTAAAGGTAGGCCTGTTATAGGCAGTGTTCGAAAAATAGCATTTGCAATATGTATTTGTTCATGTCACAATGCGGATCAAATTTACATTTAAAAAATCCTCATGTGTAGTATCTTTCTGTTTAAATATCTCATATTATATAAACGTGTTTTTGGTTCTCTGTTCCGACATAAAAGTGAAACGAGTAACATCTACCACTGCTCTTTTCACGGTCTGAACAGAGAACCAAAAACACGTTTACAGTAGTAAAAAGACATGAACTTTTTTGAGCTAATACGTATCTCATATTACAACGTGGGATACCTGCGGCTTAAAATCCAGTGCGGCTTGGATAAGTACAAAATTATTCTTTTTTCTAAAATTAGAGCGTGCGGCTTTTAATCAAGTGAATTTACGGTAGATACCTATGAAGTGAGTCATATTTACTCACGATTATTTGTAGCACATATTTTATGTACATTTTTTTTTAATACTTATTAACCAAAATAACAGGTTAATCACTTTTTTTAAAGAAAGTTTGTTTAACCCAAAAGTCAATGACAGACACAAGAGACAATTTTAACCATGTCATCTTTTTTAATTGTTTTATCATTAAACATTAAGGACAAGTAGCATTGAGCCCGAAATATGTAACATGTAAACAAACAACAAACAAACTTTTTTATCTCAAAATATAAGTTGAAGTATTACCTGGGAAATATGCAGAACATACATAACCTGTATGAGTCAAGCATCTTTTACAAATTAAGATACAATTCAGGAAAACAAAGTGTTGTACAATAGAAAATATTTTTGAGACCTGAGGCAGATTGTATTTTGCTAAACTTTTGGCTAAATGGTGTTAAATATATTTATACAATAAAATAGTGTAAACAATGTATCAGTAAAAGTCAAGTCCAGAAATGATCTACACACAAGAATTTCAAAGGGATGAAAAAGAAAAAAGTGTACAAAATATATTGACGGTGTATTTCAGTGTCTTGGTGTCTGAAATACAGCATTTAATGTGTAAACTTAACAGATGTTGTTCATGGAATCAGGTTAGATCATAACTTTACCCGAGTAGTATTCACAACATGAAGTGTTTAGTCTCTTTCCCCTGAGAAACAGTCATCCAAAAAAAAAGATTTTTTAAAAATCTACCCTCTTGCTTTGTGCCCAATGCCGCGACCAGCTCAGTGTGCACCTTGTTCTTTATCTGAAAGGCCCTCAAGGTCGTATTCCCCATATATTCCACAGTTGAATGTGTCAAATGGACGCACACAAGATATTAAGGCACACCAACGAACTCCCAGCATCTGTAATGAGCGTCTATTCTCTCATAGAACGAACCACTGTCGGTGTTTACGGAGAAATGGGCTAAACCAAGTCATGGGGGGAAAACGGAACAGTCCAACTCAGTAGGGCCTTTTTAAAAGTAGGCGTGTAACAGAGAGAGCTCCGTCACTCGCCTACACACTCACTGCTCGCCACGTGCAAAGCTGACTTTATGAGAATCAAGTAACTCTCTAAACATCTGTTTTAAAGTTTGTCCCTTATTTCTTGGTTTGTCTAAACGCACCGGAGCTTAACGCTAACGCTAGGTCACTATCACATATGTGTATCCCGTATTTATGCCCCCTTACACCATGTTGCATGCATAGTTGCATGTCATGACTGTGGAAAAAAAGAAGCGTCACCATAGCAACGGTCGTCAACAAAGGACATACAATGCCACATATGACCATAGAAAGCTAGCTAGAGGAGCAGTACATTTATTCCCCAATTAAATATCACATTATGTAGATGATTTTAATGAATCTACATTCTGACCTCCAACTCAACTATTGTTGTTCTCCTGAAACAAAACGTGCTTGTGCTCGATTAGCCGTGCTAATATTAAGGGAAGTCGCAGGAATATCTTTGTTAACAACAGGTTTCCTGATTAAATTAGCGATATATCAAACTAATAATTGTGTTCACAATTTCATTTACTGAATGACAAACAGTTTTATTATCAATACCTACACATGAGGACAAAATTATTAGCCCCCCCATGAAAATTTCACTTTTATTTAAGTATTTCCCAAATGCTATTAAATAGAGCAAAGAATTTTTAACACAGCCTTTTTAAACATCCTAGTTTTATTTTGGATGCTTACATTATTTTACTTTGCACAGAGAAATGAAATTATATCACAAAAACCAAAAACTACCTGGGTCAAAATTATTAGCCCCCTTAAGAACTGACCTTTTAAATGAGCCATAGAACAAAACACTGTTGAGCAATGATGTGCATTACCTTTGTACTGCTCAAAGCTTGTAAAATCAGGTTAAAATTGAGTATTATCTACCAATTTACAAACGGTATAAAAAGGTCAGTAGGGTTTGAGCTGTCACTTGAGAAAGCATCATGGCAAAAACAAAAGACATCAGTTTGGACTTGAGAAAAAGAATTGTTGATGCACACAAAGCAGGAGAAGGATATTGAAAGTTATCACAGCGATTCCAAGTGTCAAGAACTGGAGTGAGAGGTATCAAAGAAATTCAAAGAGACCAACACAGTACAGAACAAGCCTGGCAGAGGTAGGAAGCAAAATATGTCAAAGACTCTGGAGAGGAAACTAGTGAGAGATGTGTCTAAAGACCTCAAACAGTCAGCAGTAAAACTGGGTCTGGGTCGTCGTCTGTTGTCTTCCAACACTTGGAATCGCTGTGATAACTTTCAATATCCTTCTCCTGCTTTGTGTGCATCAACAATTCTTTTTCTCAAGTCCAAACTGATGTCTTTTGTTTTTGCCATGATGCTTTCTCAAGTGACAGCTCAATCCCAACTGACCTTTTTATACCGTTTGTAAATTGGTAGATAATACTCAATTTTAACTTGATTTTACAAGCTTTGAGCATTACAAAGGTAATGCACATCATTGCTCAACAGTGTTTTGTTCTATGGCTCATTTAACAGGTCAGTTCTTAAGGGGGCTAATAATTTTGACCCAGGTAGTTTTTGGTTTTTGTGATATAATTTCATTTCTCTGTGCAAAGTAAAATAATGTAAGCATCCAAAATAAAACTAGGATGTTTAAAAAGGCTGTGTTAAAAATTCTTTGCTCTATTTATTAGCATTTGGGAAATACTTAAATAAAAGTGAAATTTTCATGGGGGGGCTAATAATTTCGTCCTCATGTGTACCTTCCACCACGATGCCAAAACACGGCTGGAGGGTCCCGCCAATAAGTTCCTCAGCAAAGAAGTGATGACGCATGCGCACTCTCCAATGCACACCCAATAACTTTAGGTAGATATTATTCAGTTTATTTGTGAAGAGACAGTTACTGTTAAAAAATAGGTATACAGGGTAAAATCTACCTATTATAATGCAGTTCATTGCCTGACTTATATTCTTTAAGTATAACTTAAACAATTTGTATGGATTATATTTACTACACACAAGAGTTTTGATGTAAAGCTTTAAGAGGTTGTCTTGTCTCCATTTAGACCACCAAAAATCTGCAGTGATGGTCAGAAATTGTATAATGGTCTTCTGAAAGTATCCATGACGTGCAGCAACAACTATATGTTTTCACATAAGAAGAGTTTTGATGTAAAGCTTTAGAGGTTTTTCTTTAAACCTTCTGCAAGCTGCCTGCTGAAATCTCAAAGCAACAATTAGTAAGTTGAGTTGTTGTTGGTGTTTTTTTTTTTTTTTGTACCAATAATGATTTTTAGTTAGTAGTGGATTCACTTCCCCTCTTTTTTTAGGTGTGCTAAATGTAATTCATTGATTTTTTCACGCAGTACTTCAGAGGACGAGACCCCCATGGAGGTGGATTGAAGGAACAGATCCTCAGCATGATGCTCCACAAGGTAGCGCCACAAAGATTAGTGCAGTGTGAGATTGCATCACCACACACTTCTAATGAGCTTTGCAACCTAAATATAGATTTGGTACAAAATATTTCATTGATACATCTACTATCTTAAAAGGCTGCTAATATATGCTGTGTCCATATAGTGATATTAAAGTGCAGTTTTAGTCTAAATCAGAGAGTTCATCGTGCTTTTCAGGGCGATTTGTTTCAGCTGTTGTTTAATATTTTCTATGTTTTCATCTGTTTGTTTCAGGATGCTGAGGATCGTCCAAGTCGAAGACATGTGGAGCATCATTAGGGCGGCTGTGGCTCAGTGGGTAGAGTCATCGTCTCACAACCGGAAATTCGAGGATTCCTGCGAGCAACATGTCCGATGTGTCCTTGGGCAAGACGCTTAACCCTGAATTGCTCCCCCTGCTCTGTCAGGGTGTCTGCAGCTCGCTGCTCCTGTGGTCAAACGCTCGGTGCGCTAATTTCAGTATCTACATCTCAATCTCAAACATTTCAATAAACAAACAAACAATATTCACTGATGTGGAGAGTTGTCATTGTATGTGGAAGCCTGTTAGTGAAAACAGAGTCTGTTTGAAGACAGGCACAACATTGCTTTATTGTGTTATAATAGTGGTCATTCATTATGAAACACATGCAACTCTGAGGGGTCAGACCATGTCAATGTGTCCGAACATGTGCTGCTCGCGGCCAGGCGGGAACTGCTGCGTCCAGTCGATGATGGCCGGTTTGAAGAGGCCGCAACAACGCAGAGAGACGGAAAAAAAAAAGTCTTAAAATCCTTCCTTCTCACTTTACTGAACAGACTGACACAAAGAAATGATTTATTATTTATATATGTAATGTCATAGGGGGCGCTCTGACGGGTGTTGTGAAAAAGTTACAGGACTGTGGGGTCAAAAACCAACAAACAAGACCACTCGCGGGAAAGTAGAGAGAAAAAAACAAAACATTTTTTTCGTCCTTATTTTCCAGCGGTCGGAGTTCTATCAGTCTGTATGTGAGTGTGACGCCCGTCAAAAAGTCAACATTATCCGTATGGATATGAGATAAAAGCTCTTGAACAGTACAAACATGCCGGCGCCAGCAAGGAGATATTCAGCTGCGGAAGCTACAGAGTTAATTATCGATACAGACTCTGATAATTCATTTTTTGACCTCCGTGAAACTGATCTGGATGAAGACAGCAGCAGCGGAGGGATTCAGGACGTGTCAGAGGTAAGATATGATCACGTTATTTTTTGATTCACCGTGATAGCATACGCATCTGATAATTCATGAGATAACGTGACGTCGAAATAACATTTTTGTACATAAACTATGTACCAAACGAATTTTTGACGGACATTTTATTGTAATTTCCAGACACAGAGTCCAGGTCTCCAAGGTCCAGGTCTCCAAGATCCAGGTCTCCAAGATCCAGGTCTCCAAGGTCCAGGTCTCCAAGGTCCAGGTCTCCAAGATCCAGGTCTCCAAGATCCAGGTCTCCAAGGTCCAGGTCTCCAAGGTCCAGGTCTCCAAGATCCAGGTCTCCAAGATCCAGGTCTCCAAGGTCCAGGTCTCCAAGGTCCAGACATAAACGTAGGTGCAAGAGGTGAGTCATGATAACATATTTTATTTAGTTTGATAGTATGTTACTTGGATTGTATGATTATTAGATACTACAAGACAAGAGCATCTGCTAACTTGTGAGAGAAGATAAAAAAAGAAATAATTTAGCTTTCATTTTGTACACAAACTATTTACCAAATGAATATTTGTTTGACATTTTACTGTCATTTTACACACAGAGTCCAGGGATTCAAGGCCCAGGTGTCCTTTACACAGAACTACTCAAGGTGAAAAAGGTAAGATGTGATATGAAGAGGCCGAAAAATAACGTTCCTCTCTTTGTGCACATCACACTGTTGAATAAAAAAATTGTCTTTCTAATTATTTACAGGTCGAACACAGCAAAGAGGCAGAGGTCGGACCTGTGGATCTTATGGGTGTGGTGGAGGTCAAGTACCTGGTGACCAAGCAAGAGGGTCTGTAAACCAGCCAGGTTCAGGTCCTGGTCCAGGTAATCTGATGTGGAAAGAAATGAACTGGCAGCCAAAAGACTTTCCTTTTCACTGAGAATCCTGGACCTCTAAATGATGCTGCTGCTCTTGATCATATCATTCCTAAGCCTGACCTTGAAATGTACTGGTCTACAGATGACATTTTGGTCACCCCCTACTTCAACAAGGTCATGTCCCGCAACCGTTTTGAAATCATATGGAGATTTCTACACTCCAATGATTATGAATCAAGGCCAGCAAATAGCACTGACAGGTTGTACAAAGTCTGCCCTGTCTTATATTACCTTATATCTAAATTCAGTCAAATGTATCAACCTAACACCAACATTTGCATTGATGAGGGTACGCTTCTGTGGCGTGGACGGCTAGCGTTCAGGGTATACAATCCCCAAAAACCTGTCAAATATGGGTTCAAATCCTACATCCTTTGTGATTCTGACACAGGTGTTACAACATGAAACCCTATTGCGGAGAAGGCGCTTCCCTGGGAGACACAGTTGTCTCTCTTCTTGATCAGGTTTTTGTTCAACTAATGTTTTATTATTGAAAATAATAATGATATTTAAGTGTTTGTAAAAACAAAGTATTTCTGAGTGTATAAGAGAAGAAAAATGTATAATATAGTTTGTAAATGTTGTAGTGCTACACTATTCAAAGAAAATTAATAATTTTATGTAATCATTTTTATTTATTTTAGTTATTTATTTTAAAATATAACTGTAGTTGTCAAATGAAAGTAAAAAGAATCCAAATGTAAACTCAAAATCACTTTTTTTTCTTGAAAATAAATGTGTTTTACAAAAGTGCTGTTTTCTCAGTTTTTTGTCCGGAATGTGGTTTTTTTGTGAAAATGGCCGATATTCAAGTGCTGATAAAAAAAGATTGAATGAAGTTTGAATAAAATAGTTTTTTGTATATGAAAGCAGAGGCTCTGATCTTTCTTTTGATGTATTCAATATTTACATATTCAAAGAACAAAATATTCTGTGAGTCTTGAAAGATTGGTGAAAATGGTGAAAAAGGCTGGCGCTGGCTGGCAAACATTCTAGAATTCTCTGGCGGGGAAAGAGTTAAGAAACACATTTATTCTGAGCCTGCTGGGATTAAGTTATATTATTACATGCAGATTATGAGAGACCTCAAATTAATTAAAATCATGAGTTTTAGTTTAATAAACCTTAATAACTGCATCAGTAATAAATCAAAGGTAATCTGCAATAAGATGTTGATGACTGTAGCAGAGTGCCAGTGAAAAGCATTAAGTTCCCTCTGTGTCATTAACTAAAGACGTTAATCCTCATTTACTTAAAATGACACAGATGTGCAGAAAAAACATATTTAACGGAAGCAGCGCACAAAATGGATGTGAAAAATAGAATATGATGTTATCTGGTGGAGTTCGCTCTGCTGTGGAAATTCCCAGGAAGGCAATCTGCTCGGACACAGAGGAGAATCATCAGTCCTCCACGAGAACACAAAGACACAGTCCAGGTGTAGAAACCCAGCAGATCAGTATACAGTGAGCAGTGTGAGTCACCGAGGAAACATGGCCGCCTTAGAGGCTTCATTACCATTGAAGAAACACTCCTCAATGTCGAATTATGTCTTTAATGACAGAGATGAAGGAGCCCTACAATAATACAAACGATTGCAGGATAAGTGAACAGTAATAATTCTCAAATGTGACCATACAATATAACATAGGTCATAACATATTACAACATTACACATAATGTGCAACCGTTGTATTCATTCCGTTTTAAAACATTAAACATTGGATTTACATGAATTAGGCTGAACGGCACAACCAAACACCGTGTCAAGAATGTAACCATAGCAACCAAAATGGCCGGTTCCTAACAGAGCCGATCATAGTACAATCCTACATTGCCCCCTAGTGGCCAGTGATAAATCCTACAACCATACTTTTTAAAAACATTTGAGATCTAAATGATTAAAAGGAAAAATCCGTTTTTGATTTTGTTCAGCTGATCAGCTCAGTTATTTTAAATCCTCAGTGAAAAATGTGTTTGATCATAGAAAATAATCAAGTGTATCTGAATTATTCAATTCAATCCCATGCATTGACAAATTTTAACAATACAATTTTAACACCCCATTCATTTTTCACCTTGGCTTTGCAGATGATATTATTTCTCTATTTTATTATTTCTCTATTTTATTTTATTCAAAAACTCTTTACCATTTCACCTGCTTGTAACTTCACACAACAAAAACTTATCAATAGAAAACTTATCAACAGACTGAACATCAACATTCTCCAAAAATTATCAAACAAATTGTAATTTGTAACTTTAATCTTTAACTTCCCCCCTTGCACATGAACCAATCATGTGCCTTCTGAATCATCAGAGTAGCAGATCTTAGAGTACCACCATCAGCCTTTCACATCATCTCCACAGACCTCAAATGACCCTCAGTCAGAGGCATCAAGACAACCAAAATATCCTCACAAGTAAAAATACCCTTCCTTCATTAGAATCTCCCTGAAGTCAAATTTAAAGTAACTTTAAAATACACTCAAATGAAAGTAAAAACCAACTCACTGAAAATCTACTTTAAATAAAAGTAACCTATCACTGTCTCTTTTTATTTATTGTTAATTGAAAACAAATGTTTGCAAAATGTATCCTACAAACATCCTTTTTACTCTTTTCACCAACTTTTCCACTAATTTTACTTTTCAAACGGTTCCCTTTTTGAATAGATATGTATCTATGTGTTTGTAATTTTCAAATGTTAGAGTAGGTAACAACATCACTTAAGTTAACCAAACTTCTGAGATACTTTCAAACAAACAAATATCTTTACTGATCACAATATTCATACCTAAATTTACACTCAAATTTCAGAACAAGTTATCTTCAAGATGAGCTAAGCTGAACCTTCGGTCTACCACTCTTCTGGATTACTTAACCTATTTTCTTAAACTATTTAAGCACACAGTAGTACAAATACTCAACTTAGCATTAGGCACTTCCCCCTTCACTACATTTAAAGTCAGCTGTTTGATTTTTTTTCCCACCTTTTGAAATATTGCTTTATACATCCTCACTGACGCTTTACGTTAACCTTTGTTTTTAAGACATTAGCCGCTTTACTCAAGCTTGGCCTCTCAGCCGTCTTCCCCTCACAGGAATCTGCTGACACACAAATGAATCCATGTTGTCTGAGATTTTATTGACAAAGAGAGGATGGACTTTTCTCACGATGTGTAGACAGACGAGGGACACGTGAAACATGTGACATGTCGTCATATGTGACCTTTAAAACTAACAATCTCTATATTTCTAAAATCAGAGCTTTGACTGTGCTGGGTGTAAAAACTAAACGTGAGGGAAGGATTTGATCAGGTCAGAGTGTCGGGCTTTGTGTTTACAGAAATGTGAGCAGTGTGGATGAACTGGACACACACTCATGTTTGTGTCTGATGTTTGAACTTGAAGATCCAATAAAACACATCATCATTTCTTTTCAAGTGAAATAACATTTAATACACTTTATCAGGCAAATGATTGATCTATATTCAGAGTTTAGCACAGCACCTATAAATGACTTTTTTTAACCGCCTGTTTCAACAACTAGCTTATTGTCCAACAGTCCTATGAAGAGAAGGAGTGGAGACAGAAATATTTACAGCATACATACACATATAAAAACAGATTTGGGTGACAGTGAGCGCACTGCAAAATATGATCTAAATTTAAAAAAAAAGTGCATAAGTAGCGTTCATAATACATTTGGCCTGTAACCTCAGATTGCATAACTTCAGAAAGAGAAGCTTTTGAACTTTCTTTCGTTTAAATGTTAGAGAGCCAAAGTAGTGTTAGTCACAAACATGTTATGGATAAAGCAGTGATGCATTTACGCTCCGCACCTCACTGACCTCACACTTCATATATTATCACCTTCATGTATATTTAAAAAGCAGGCAGCAGAGATCCCGCCCTCATTGGACGGGCGAGGACGTGAGCGGCGAGGTCAGAGGTTGGTGCTGGTGGAGTTCAGGACGTCGTGCTGGATCTGGGCGTTGGCGGCTTTGGACAGGTCTCGCTGTGGAAGCGAAAAAAGAGCAGCGATTAAAGTGGATTCTTCCTCGTGTACGGCACGTTTGAAAACGGGAGCGGGCGACTCAAAGTAGCAACACAGACGGACACTCGCCACTTTTTATTCCTCTGAAAGGAGCTGCTGTGAAAGCTGTTAGTGTCATTAGAGAGGAAAGGCCGAATGTTTAAACGGTGAAATAAAGAGAGGACATGTTCTTTTGTTTTGTTCGCTGTAGAAGCCGTCCTGATGTGACACTACTCAGTTTGCACATCTTTCTTGACCCTGAACTTTCTCCTTCATGCTCGAACAATAATCAGAAAACTTTCGGAGCACTCGTCCCTGAAACGTCCCGACAGTGAGGGGAAAAAAAAAATAAAAAATCAGCATTTTAATTTTACATCCAGTGACTGGAAAAACCTTTCAAATGTAGAGAATTTAAATGAGAGAGATTTTCTCTGTTGACCTGATTGGGATGTTTTTAAATGACGGTCTTTTTGCTTAAAAATTTGTTGACAGTGCAATTGCAAAAAAAAAAAAAAAGTGACAAAAGAACTGAGCTAAAACAAATCCTACATTATCCAGGATGAAGTCGCCCCCTGTCCACTGAGCATTTTTTTTCTTCCAGGCAGAGAAGCACTTGTTGGAAAAAAAAAAAAAAACGGCGAGGTGGAAAGGCGGGGCCTTATGAAGTGCAGATTTCCCTCTGACTGTGCATGTTCACGTTTAAAGGGCTTCTCTTTAAGGGTGATCATTTCCCCCTCTGATTAGAGGCATGCAGCTCATCGTGGGATTAGTGGCATTAACACTGGAAGGATTCCAAACACACCTTGACTGAACAGATTCAGGGTTGACCAAGTCCCTCTATAACGTAAACGTACATCATTAACACACAGTCATCACTGTCCGATAATTAAACAGTCCAACTGCACATGAATCGGGTAAACCATGCAGAGAGAATGAATTAGAGACAAAAGATGAAATTACCACAAATTCAGAATATGTGCCGGCAGCAGAGCTCATGCTGACGTTAGGCTGTGGACTAGCACAGTTCAGCAACCCACCACTCAGAGGGGTCCCCTTCCACCGGCCCTCGTTCTCCTTGTTGCAGCCCTGCTGTCTGGGGTTGGGGGGTTTACTGCTGCCGGGCGTCCGCACCGCCAGAACCTGGAGGACACGCAAGAAAGAAGAGGAGGACGTGGGACAGCTGGAAGAAGCTTCTCTGTCTGTGATCAGGGAAACCTGATCAAACAACTCTTTGTTTCTTCTGCAGAGTCACGTGACCGAGTGCTGCGTGTGAGTTTGCAGTGATCGAGTGGACGCCACGTGGAGTCATAGTGTCACCTGTTAGATCGTAGTTTTGTTGTGGTGTTTAAATTCAGAGTCAGTGTTTGGCCTCTCTTTTATTTATCCTCAAAGAAGTCCAGAAAGAATTTGTGAGTTTTTCTTAATTCATGGTTTTTTTCTTCTTCTTCATGATTTTCAGTTTTGATAGAAAGTGGAGGAAGTTCGTGTGCCACAGACTGTGAGTACTTGAACGCTGCATCAGTGCGACATCGGTGTCCTGGTAGTGAGTTCAAATGACGTTAAGTCGTTACAGAAGCAGGAAAGGCACAGTGTGTAAACACACACACACACACTGTCAGGCACACACACACACACACACACACACACTGCTGTCTGACTCGTGATCTCTGAGTGTTGAGAGAAGCATCGTTACGTTTGTCGTTCTTTGACCAACCTTGTTTGCTGAGAGCGGTGGGCGGGGCCCAGGTGAGCGACACACGGTTCCACTAAAGGCAGAGCGCATGGTGCTGTTAGAGGTGGCGCTGGAGATGCTGGAAGTCGCATTAAACTGATAAAAGATGCAGAGGGAGGAGGAGGAGGAGGAGGAGGGGTTAGTGCCCACAGAGCTGAGAGAGTTCATTAGTCTTAAAGAATTTGACGTGCGTTTACCTTGCGTGTCTTGTTGGGCGTGGTGGTGCCGAGGAACCTGCGCTTGGTGGGCGTGCGCACGGCCGTCCCGTAGAGCATGTCCACCTCGGTCTGCTTGCTCTTCTTCAGGTGCTGTCGGGAGGTTTGTCAAAAGAGACGCGTCAACACGTTTGTCGCTGAGCGTGCGGCTTCAGCCCACTGTGCAATGAGAGCCGTTCGTTTACCCGCTCTTCTTTCTCCCGCTCCTTCTCGATGCGGTGCAGCTCCCACTGCTCCCCCACGTACTGCAGGAACTTCTGCCCGCCGACCAGAAACTCCCGACCCTGTTCGCTTTCCCACGCGTCGATCTGGGCTTTTAGTTTCTTCTCCAGCTTCAAACAACAACAGACACGCAGAGGTCACTTCCTGTGCTGTGAAAAAAGTACTCCATGCTAAATAATGATGTGCGTTCACGTTTTACCTTGGGCAGACTTTTGTGCAGCTCGGACCTCTGCTTCTCCTCTTTGAGAAGATTCCCTCCTCTGTTTGTGAATCGAGCCGGATCTGTGGCTTTTTTCTGAGAACCAGGAACAAAAAAAAGATTACGTTCCCTTTTTGGATGCAAGCGCTGAAGACTCTTCTTCAGGTTCAGATTTGAGGAATCTGAAGCCACATGTCATTACACTGAAGACAGAACACGACCACAGGTTCACGTCCGTGCAGAGTCTTTGATAAATCAAGTCCAGAGTCGGTGCACCCACCTCCAGCTCCAGGAAGAGTCTCCAGCTGTCCTCCCATTGGTGGACCCCGTCAAACAGCTCTCTGTGGTCCTCGTAGTGCTGCTTCAAGCGCTGGATCTCAGCATCGTGCACGCTCAGCAGCTCTTCAGTGAAGTCCTCTAAAACAGTCAGGAGTCTTAGCACAATAAAGTCCAATATTGTTTTTGAATGAAAGCGGTACAACGTAGAAGAGAGAGAACCCACCGCTGAAATATGGAGCGAAATCCTGCCGCTGGTCGATGCTGAGGAAGCACTTTTCCCAGAACACGGCGATCTCGGAGCGGATGGCGTCTGTGAAGTTTCGGATGTTTTGGAGTTTGAGCTCCTCGAGACGCTGGACCTCCGCTCGCAACTGAGGAGGAAGAGGAGGAAGAAGTGTGAACTGAAGAACCAGGAGCCATAGAACGGACTGGGAATGTGTCGTGGAGTCGGACGCTCACTGCTTCCAAGTTCCTCTTCCTGGACGCGACCATGTGTTGGTTGAAGGCCTCCCTGTCCTCCTGCGGCACCTGCAGCCTGTCCCACAGCTGCTGGATCTTCTCCCTGTGAATCTCACACACCGCCTCGTTCTCTGCTTTACGTTCCTCCAGCTGCAGGAGGCACCGAGACACATCAGTCCCCGACACTCACGCACAAAACTCATTCAACTGTGAGCATGCAACGGTTAGTTAGACTGTCGTAACAGAGGTGCCGGTGAGGGATTCCTCAGCACTGTAAATAAAAAAAACTCGGACCTGGCAGAGAAGCAGCTTGAGCGACGTGATGTTGTCTCTGGAGAGGCAAAAAGAGTCCTCGTCCTCACAGACCACGTCCTTCTCAAAGCTGGTCTCAGGGATGTGGTCCAGCTGCTCCATGCACAAGATGATCTGCTTTTTGACGTCCGTGAACTCGGCGTACCGCCTCGCCTGGAACACGCGAGCGCAGACGAGACATTATGACAGGTACGGATGAGACGTGATGTGATGCTGACTGTGGTAAAGATCACTATTTTACCTGAAGACCCGTTAATGGGACTTCTGATATTAAATCCCCTGCATGCATTTAGATGAAACGGGTCGACGCACGCTCTCACCTTCTCTTCGTTCTGGTCGGCGACGTGCTGCCGGAAGCTCTCCAGCTGCTCCGGGGAGGGCACGGAGTCGGGAGCGATGCCGTACGACGCGGCGCACAGGATGTCGCACAGGTCCTGGTCCTGATCCAGGAGAACCTTCAGCTGCTGCATCCGATGAGTCTTCTCCTTGGTCAGAGCCTCCACCTGTGTGCGGATGTTCTTCTCCTGCTGGAGCATGCTGATGCCACTCTCCTCCTGAACACAGAGGAGAAAACAGCACCGGGGTTATTTTCGCTTCTGCACGGCCCATTATGACTCACGCTCAACCAAACAATGACGACTTTATTAAATGGATTAGAACAGAAACGTTTGAAGCATGAAGTGTGATCATTTTCTAACCAGGTCGGTGGAAGAGACGTTTCGTTACCTCAAACAACGGCAGCTGAAGCTCCACACAAAGTTTCTCCATTTCTGTCCGGCATTTTTCAATGCTGCTCATCAGCCGGTGCTTCAGAGACTCCTCTTCTTTCACCATCATCTCCAACAAGTTCTAGAGAATGAACAGAAAAGATAAGCACTCTGCAGATTTAGATCTCAGACTAAATATCCAGTATCTGCTGAAAACATGCAGAAACAGATCGATGGTGATCAGTGCTGAGACCGTAAAGTGCCTTGTTGCACAACATTATGACTCTTGGAGGACGTTTGTCTTCCTCATGTTTGCGTGGGAACTTTTCCTGTCATAAAACCTACGACATGCTGTTGCTGTTTTTGACTTTTTGTAAACAGCAAAGCGCTGAATTTTTCCTTTTTTATTCTTCCTGAAGACTGGGACATCAACATTTAAGAACAGTTTCTACCCCAGGGCCATCACCGACAACAACACCAATAAAGTGCACTTTTTTCCTTGATGCATGAGCTACCATCCAAGTAGAAAAAAAACAGAGTGCAGAAACAGATTTGTGCACTTTACGTTTAACTGATGGATCGACACGTTTTGAGTTAGTGGAGAAGAAATGCAGCGACAGAGTAGAAGGAAAACAAGATGCACACGTGTTTTTAAGGAGCGTGTGTGTAAAATGTGCAATACAGTGTGTGTGTTGGACCTCTCTGTTTTTCTCTTGTTGTTTTGATTCTATAGTAAGCGGCTGAATGTTTGAGTCCAAGAGCAAATTTAAAAAAAAAGGGGGACAAGTGAAGTGCATGAGGAGTCAGATTATGAAATACTGAGTTATTTACAAGTTATAACCCCAAACTAAAACGTTTAACCAGTGATCAGAGAGGTCTGGAGTTTCACCCTTGATTGTCCTGTTCCTTCAAAAGCCCCCCAAACACACCCTGGCCCTGCTCCTCTGTCCAAACCTGTTTGTAACGTAGGTCAAGTGATGAACCTCTGCAGGAAAACACGGATGGACTGATCAGGATTGAAATCTTTAAAAACAGTGCTGGTTGCTGTCTCACCTTAATGTGGTTCTTGACTACATTAGTCCTCTGCAGTCTCTGGTCTTCTGGGATACCAATCTCCTCCCAGATGTCCTTCAGGTGGATCAGGGCTTTATTAAGGCACGACACCGACTCTGCAGCGAGCACCTCGCTACACAAACACAGAGACACCACCGATGACTGTTAAATCAATACGATAGATCAACTCTGCTGTGTGCAGCTTAAACAGGAACCCATATTCACTAATATGACCAAGATAATATTCTCATTTAAAGTGTTTTCTGGGGACATAAAGAAAGTTTTTATCTTACCTCCGCCTCATTTTTCTCTGCTAGACTTGTTTTCCGACTTCTTGAGAAGTTAAAAACAACTCAAACTTGGAAAAAAATATAAAATATAACCGCAGCGCTCTCTGCTCTATCTCTCTTTCAGCCCAGTACAGTCCGTTGCTACCCGACTCAGTTCAAAATGCGCGTGCAGCGGCGTTCCACTCTCTGATTGGCTCCGTGCTCCGACACCGCCCACCGGCAGCTCTAAACAGCCAATCAAAAGAGCAGCCCGCGCCTCCTTAAAAAAAACAAAAAACTCGAGAACGAAACAGCCAGTTTCACGCAGGGCGTGGTGACGTAACGCGACGACGACAACGACACTTTTGTTAATCTTTGTTTTTTTCAAGAAATTTTAAATTAAAGTTAAACTCTGTGAACACAAATGTAGCTTTATTTTTAAGTGAATACAGACTTTGTAGCCTTTAAGAATGCCGCAAAAATCTTTATTTGAAAAATTATAATACATTTTATTTTTTATTTCATTTAAATTATTTGCATTTATTTAAGTTTTAAAAATATATACAAATGTTTCGTGGTCAGTTTTGTTGTCATACTTTTAATATGTCATATAAATAAGCAGCTTGAAGTCATTTATGAATGTTTAAATGTTTGATGCTGAATAAAGAACAGAAATAAAACATTGAATCACAGTAAATTGAGCCCGAAGATAAAGAGAAGAAGAATCAGCCAGAGTCGTGTTAAAAACATTTATTCACTTTACACATCTTAACAGTTCTTTTAAGCGCGTTAGTAGACACTGTAAAGCCAGCTGTGATGTCAGCACTGTGGGGAATGCATGACAAGCGTCTGCAGGAATGTCTCAGTATCTGTCCATCGTAAAAGAGCCAACACTCTTCATACATGGTTGTCCAGCAAGGACTCGATGAGTCTTGAACTGCTTGTGATCGCCGTTGTTACCACGATGAATTTATAACCTGGGAGAGAAAAAAAAAAGACTAATACTATTAGTTACAATTTTTTTTCAATTTCCAGTGATGTCATTGGAAACATAAAAAACACATATTGTGGACATTAGCAGAGTTTTCTTTATCGTCATACCATGAACATTTTATATGAATGTTTTTGTGACATTATTTTGGGGAAAACATTTTCCTTCTATGACAAAAAATGGATCAACATCACAAACTGGAAGTGCAGGAAGACAAGATCATACTCTCCAATCCAATATGCA
>NC_136693.1:1973050-2003050 GCF_947650265.1 Symphodus melops
ATGCAGCACAGGGGATCTGAAGCTTGAGCTGCGTGTCGCTCTCTGCTCATACTGCACCTTGGAACACCGGCCGATCCCGTAGACTTTGGAGAAGGGCCCGTACAGAGAGTGAAGGAGGTGCAGGGCGCTGCCAGCCGTCCTCACCCACCGCTGGTCCCCTGCCTGAGACATGAAAACCACCTCACTGATATGTGTGGACAAACTGAGTCATCCATCCACGATCATCAATATGATCATGTTCATGACTGTGCGATGACTCCTGTTTGTTTCACAGGACTGACACACACCTGTTTATTACTTACCAGGAAGTTGTCTCTGAAGAACTCTGGCAGCTCCAAACTGATGATGTCCTCGTCCAGAGGAAGAAGGTAGAAAGACCATTCGTCAGTGGTCACGTCTGTTGGCACATAAAAAAAAATATATATATATATTTCTCCGAACGAACACGACTGAAGAGACTAAAAAGACGCTCACCACCGAAGAGGCCCTGCTCCTCCAGCACCGCCTCACACGCGTAAAACTGAAAACAACCAAAGGGAGGAAGGGGATTAATGCGGCCTAAACAAACAGAGCAGTGATCATGAAGACAACAGAACAAACACCGACCTTCTGAGGGGTGAAGATGAGCTTGTATCGTCTCAGTCTTCCTGCTGCTCTGTCTGCATTGGCCACATCTGAAACAGCAAAGAATACAACACTAAATATAAAGTGAAGCTGCTTAAAGTACGCAAGAAATTATAGGGAACATAGGGAAGTGGATGGTTGCTGGTTGAGTTAATAATCTATAGTTTAACGTGTTTTCAGCCTTCAGGTAACAAAGACATCTCGTCACAGTTCTTACCACATATCCATTTCACAGTTTGTATCCTTGGCCGGATCAGAAAGCACAGCCTGAAAGAGAGCAATGACACCTCGTCACACACACACACCTGGTGTCACTGTGTGTGTGTGTGTGTGTGTGTGTGTGTGTATGTGTGTGGGGGGGCTCACTGGTCTGAGGTGCTGACGATAGGTTTGTATTCCACTTTGTAGAGTTTGTCGACTTCGTGTTGCTGTAAAACAAGAAAACAATAAATGAAAGAAAATAACCATGAACGTTCTCTGTAGTTTCTCAGTCTGAGGAGTCAAAAGGAGAGAGCCGGTGAGGTTCACCTTGAGCGTTGACACGTTAGCAATGCGATCCAGCGGGCTCATCAAGTCAGCCTCGATGAAGAGGTCCTTCTTCCCCGGCAGCTGTGAGACGAGACGAGGAGGAGAAACCCCGTTTCTTTAGTGTTCACATCACAAACAGCTTTCTAGTTTTTAAAATGAGCTTTTACGAAGTGAAGACGTTTGTTCAAAGCTCTGAACTCTCAAAGTTTGAAGCACAGCACTCGTGGACTAGAGGAAAGAGAAGAACTCTGTTATTATGAAAGTAGGGTTTGGATGATATCTGACTTTTTTCAGTTTTTTTTCTCAAATTAGTTTTGTTAAATGTCCAGCCCCTAGGTCAGAAGTTCCCAGAGTCGGGGGCTGGGACCCCTGGAGGATCGGGAGACACCGGAGAGAGGGGCTGCAAGATTTCATCCAAAAACAGAAATCCATCCACTGTGCAGAAATGTGCCACCAGCAGCCTTTTCTTCCTCGCTCCACAATAACAAACACAAAAGAGTCTAAATGTGGTCGACCATGAATGTTTACTTGTAGCACAGCGCTAAAACCATCACATGATTAAAAAAAAAAAAAGCTGTACTTGTTTGGATGTCTGGGGTCGCAAGTTAAAAAAGATAGATAGATAGATAAACAAGGTTGTGGACTACTGGACTCATATCTGCTGTAGTGCAACATCTGCTTTGCAACAGCTGCTTCCCTTTAGCACACAAAGCAGATGTGTAATAGTAGTCTTTGTCGTACCTGTTCCAGCAGGTAAATGAGCTGATCTCTGGCCAGCCTCTTCAGCAGAGAGAAGTCCGGTAGCTCCGGGGAGTCTCTCCTGGCACCCTGAGCCATCCTGAGCCACAACCAGGACCAAACTCACCCACTGTGGAAAAATCCCCAAACAAATAGGTTTTATAAGGTCGTGACTGTGGGAAAGAAACAAAAACTGTCACAGCTGCATGCAAATAAAACACAAGAGGAAAATCCTTTTGCTGTTGTTTTGATCTACTGGCTGGTTCAGCTTGTGTGCTAAAAACACACCCTGCACACCACACTAGGCCAACTAGGAAATCTTAACACTGATTAGAAAATATGTACACAAACTATGGTTATATTTCTTAAAAATCAGGCGTTGAATATTTTTTAAATTGTAAGAAACAATGGGAGGGATTTAGCAGAGAATATAGGCTACCTGCTTCCGGAGTTAAATACGCGGAACTGATGATTCCGTGAGCAGCTGTTTCTCACCGGACGTAAAACAGAAACGGACCACTACACTGACAGAGCGGAGTTGGTTGTCGGTGACAGTCAACACAACACGCTGTTTGTTTTATTCTGTCGGGTTAGTTTAGCTCCATCATGAGTTCAGACTCGGTGTTATTGTTGGAGACAGTTCACTTCGCCGCAGAGAAACATCGAGAACAAAGACGTAAAGACCCGGAAGAGACGCCGTACATTAATCATCCAATCGGTGCGTACTTTACGTTCATGTGATGCGTTCACGTGTTGCTCGTAAAACTTAAATCGACGTTTAAATCGAAACACAAACTAATCTTAAACTTATTTATACAGACAACACAGAGTTTCTTCTTGGTTAAAAATGTGTCTGAATTGTTTTTAGTTTTATTCAAAGTTTCGGTTCTTTTCTATTTAAATGTTTTTTTTTAATGTTCAAATCCAATCCAACTTTATTTGTTTGGTACTTTAAAACAACCACAGCTGACCAAAGTGCTGTACAGTGAAGTAAACACAGTAAACTACAGAACAGCTCACATGAGATTGTTTGTTTGAGTCTTTATTTGTTGGGGGCAGGAAGAAAGAAGGGGAGAAGAAAAAATCAAATAAAAACATTGAATACATGTATCATAAATAAATCTAGCAATAATAAAATAACAACAGTGGAAAAATATTTTAAAAAATAGGATCTTAAACTTTTACAACCTCAGTTGTGTTGCTTCTGACTGGAAAATAAGAGAGGTCTGCTGGTGCTTTTTTTATATCATGAAATTATAGATCAGATTCTTTTCGTTTTTAGAATAATAAATAATCTAAAACTGTATTTATCTTTTAATTCTTAAATATATCTACATTTTATTGAAAATATTTTGAACAGTAATTCTTTGGTGTTAATTGTATTGCCTTACATTTCACTGCACATCTGTGTGAGCATGTGACACATACACATTTTTAAATAAAACTGCCCATGTGATCTGAACATCTGTGTGCGGAACACTTCCTTTTTTTCTGCAGTCTTTACTTTTCTCGCCCTGCACCTGTTTCCTGGATGTGCGCACAAAAAACAAGAAAAACGATTTGAAACTGTCAAATGTTTCCACATTTTATTTGTCTATGAAGTTAATGAGCAAACAGGATTCCTCACATTCAAAATGTTGGTTGGAGTAATGTTAATTTAATTAAATGAAAATGACTCAAAGGTAAATTATATTTGTTGAAACAAAGGTGTAAGACAGCGGTACTCAAATTAAAGGCGTTTTGACTGGTGAATAAATTGAGTAATATCGCCACATATCTGCGATAAAATTAGCCGTTATACCAAACATCACCAGACGAGCCAATATCGACCGATATTATCGGCCTGGCTTTATTTAGAATGTTGTTTTAAAGAATATTAAAGAGTGAGTTGAAATGTGTTTCTAAAATCGTAAATATTTCTGACATACTTGTTAACATCGAACATTTCTGTCACTGAATCTGTTTTCTCACCTTATCTTTCACTTAATGCAGCAACTGAAAACAATGAGAGCGCCTCCTCTGATAGGCTACTCACAGCTGTGTGTGTTTGTGTGTGCGTGCATGCTTTAAGGAGTCGCCAGAATCCTCAGCCATGAAGGAGGCATCACAGACGTCGAGGTCTTGCAGGTATGTTGAAGTAGAGTCTCACTGTCGCGTACGTGCTTCCCTGTCCTTCTCCGTCTGTGTATCTCCTCTCTCTGTGTTACAGGCCGCTCTGCTTCACGACACCGTGGAGGACACGGACACTTCGCCCGCAGAGCTGGAAGCAAAGTTCGGGCCGGTCGTGGCTCGAATCGTTCAGGAGGTGACGGATGACAAAAGTCTCCCCAAACAGGAGAGGAAGCGTCAGCAGGTGGAACACGCGGCCCACTGCAGCCGCCAGGCCAAACTGGTCAAACTGGCTGATAAACTGTACAACCTGAGGGACCTGAACCGCTGCACGCCTGTCGGTCAGAACTGTCTCTGCACTCTTCACTGTCGCTCGCTCATCCGGTGTTGACATTACAAAGTTATTAATGTGGTTAAAAATTAATGGCATTTAACACTCAGATTTAACCATCACATCGTTTCGCTCACACGTTTTGTCCCGTGTGGTAAAAGTGTTTTTTAAAATATTTTGGCCACAAGGGTTCATCCCCTCCTCGACCTCAAAGCAATCCAAAACTCCTCCAATACGATTTAGAAGAAGATTGATAAAGACCTGATCATAAATAAGCAGCTCGCTGTGTCGATCTGTCTCAGTAACTGGTGATGTTTGTTGAAGTGTTAAGATGTTAGAAGTCGTCTAAAACTATGATAGACTGACTGAACTTTAAACAAGGTTTAAATTGGCCGGTAGGTACCGGTCCTCCACATGCCTCCTTCACTGTGCCGATCCCTTCTCTCTGTGTGTGGCAGGTTGGACAGCCGAGCGGGTTCAGGAGTATTTCATGTGGTCCTCGGAGGTGGTGAAAGGTCTGAAAGGAACCAACTTGGCTCTGGAGAATAAGCTGGATCAGCTGTTCAAACAGAGAGGCGTCCATCTCTGATAACACGACGCTAACACGTCAAGCAACATGATTCATTCGAACCTGCACAGTCTATGATTTGTACTCTAAATTATTTAAATAAATAATTGTTCATATATGCGTGTTGTGATCCTTGATTAATTTTGTGTATGATGGTTTAGTTAGTTGAAAGTGTTTTGTAGTAATGATGAGCCACCAGGGGGAGCTAGTGTACACCTCACACTTCTTTTCTTCATCCCGGAATTTTCTCCTCACTGCGCTTTAACTGTTGTGTGTTTATAAAGTCAGATAGAAATTATTTACTGTTTTGTTTATGCTTTTGGGAATTAACATCCTTCAGAAGGATTAAATCCACTCTCCATCTATTTTGAACATGTGCAAGTAGCACAATAAAGTAAGCAACAAATCAACAACAACAAATCGAGTCAACAATATATACATATATATATATATATATATATATATTTATTTTATTTTATTTTATTTTTTTAATTGATGTTTTTCGAGTCAACAATATTAATATGAAGCCATAATGTCTGTAAAGGAGCAGGATGAAGTATAAGCTTATTTAAACCTAACCCTTGTCCTCTACTTAATTAAAAAAACTCCTGTAAACATATTTACTTTTAAAAGATAGAAAACAAATAGAGTAAATAATTTATGAAAACATCTGATTGTTAAAGCCCCTCTTCCTCCCTGTGAGTCATGCTTGGTACATCTAATAAGGTGTCATTTATTTGTTAAACCCCCCCTAATAAAACAGAAAAGATTAATAGAGAAGTGGAAGGTAAGAGAGACGCACTCCCCTCCAGCAGGGGGCGGAAATCCACCAATCCGCTAGTAAAGCTCAAAAGACACGAAGAAGAAGAACTTCCGCTATCCTCAAAGTAGAAGACGAGCTGCGGTTGTTCTGAAGTAGAAAACTATTTTTTTAAATCGTTGTTTAATAAAAACCACCGACCAGGCAGTCATGTCGAGTCGTGAAGCCCTCAACATGAAGCTGCCTCCGATCCAGTCCACGGCCGGAGCCGTCCCGGTCCGGAACGACAAAGGTGAGAGACCGAGCAGGAGGCTAGCATGCTAAGCTAAGCTAAGCTAAGCTAACTGTTACAAATAAAAATAAGAATAAAAACATAAATAAACATCCTCAATTAACAACAACAGATTTTACTTCTCTGTGCTGGTTTAGTAACAACAGTGAGAAGATAATATCAGCTTATCTCTCCTCACTGTTTATTAATAATCACGTGTTTGTAATGTTTAAATAATAAATAAAGGTATTTTATTCTAATGATTGGGTTTCCACATAAGATTATTTTCACTCCACAAGTTCAACAGAGTACTGACCTCTGAACACATGAAGACAAATATACAAATAATAAATTATATTTCATGAATACATATATTATAATTATGCATATAATAAACCTGTCTTATATAGAATATATAATAGTTATATATAATATGTTAAATAATACATAAAGAGCTATGTGTAGGTAGGCAGATATTAAATAATAAAGTCACAATGTTGATAATCGAACAATAGATTAAATATATATTAATGTTATATGAATAAAGAATAAAGTGAGCGAAGTGAGACCTGATATCAAACATACTGAAGTGGACTCGTGCATGAAGACCAGTATAATATCATAAAAGGCTTTAGGGGGGGCGCGGTGTAAGATGTAAGGAAAGAAAGAAAACAAAAAGACGGTAGATAAAGTTCACAGCGTGGATTTGAAGGGTTGGAGGATTTTAAGACTTTGAGATTCAATCATGAGTTTAAGTCGGTAATGATCGAGATGTGTTGGACTCTTCAGAGTCTTTTACTCACTTATTTATTTTGTCCCCGTGCATAAACCTGACTTTGTTTGATTTCATGCACTGGAAAGGAGCAGTTTAGTGTTGAACGACGGATTAGTCTTCCTAACACTGGAGCCCTTGTTCATGTGTCAGCTCGTGTGACCTGCACGCTGCATCCAGAGACGTAGAAGCTGGATAACGATGGCTCGTAGTCTCAACAGGTGTGTGTGTGTGTGCGTGCGTGCGTGTGTGTGTGCACGTCTCAGGCGAGCTCTCCATGGAGAAGGTGAAGGTGAAGAGGTACGTGTCGGGTAAACGTCCCGACTATGCGCCCATGGAGTCGTCGGACGAGGAGGAGGAGGACTTCCAGTTTGTGAAGAAGGGGAAGGAGCTGGAGGCGGAGCTGGAGGCGGAGGAGGAGGATGTCGTCTCCGACCCGCGTCTCAAACGTCTGCTCAACCGCGTCTCCGAGGACGTGGAGGAGAGGTACGACGGCGTGCAGAAGATTTGATCCCCGTTGGGAGTTCGATCTTTGTCTGATGGATTTCTCTTGTGTCCGTCCGCAGGCTCGCCCGGCACAGACAGATCGCAGAGCCCGAAGTTGTCGCGGAGAGCAGCGAAGACTCGGATGAAGGCACGTGGCACCCGGAGCGAGAGGAGAGCAGCGAGGAAGAGGAGGAGGAGGAGGAGGAAGAAGTGGACGATGAGGTTGGTATCTGTGCTTTGAGAAGTTCTCTGCCGGTTACGTCGAGGAAAGCTTTGAACGTGATTCTTTTTTGTCGCAGGAAATCGAGCGCAGACGATCGATGATGCGTCAGCGAGCCGTCGAACGCAAGAACGAGGAGATGGAGGTGATGGAGGTGGAGGAGGAAGGAAAGTCGGGGGAGGAGTCGGAGTCCGAATCTGAATATGAAGAATACACCGACAGCGAGGATGAAGCAGAACCGCGACTCAAACCGGTCTTCATTCGCAAGTACGGATTAAAAACGAGCGACACGCTTCTGAAAGCTCATTCCGCCTGTCTTTGATGTCTTCTCTGCGAGGCGCTCATTTCTGTCCCTGTCTCTTTTGGATTCGCCCCGCAGGAAGGACAGAGTCACGGTGGCGGAGCGCGAGGCAGAGGAGCTGAAACAGAGAGAGCTGGAGATCGAGGCCAAGAAGCAGGTGGAGGAGCGGCGGCGCTACACCCTGAAGATCGTGGAGGAGGAGGCCAAGAAGGAGTTTGAGGAGAACCGGCGCACGCTGGCCGCTCTGGACGGCCTGGACACGGACGGGGAGAACGAGGAGGAGGAGTACGAGGCGTGGAAAGTCCGAGAGCTGAAACGCATCAAGAGGGACAGAGAGGCCCGAGAAGCGTAAGTCAACACACGTTCACATTTAAAGTGATGTAATGTGTGTGTGTGTGTGTGTGTGTGTGTGAGGACGGTGCTAACCGGCTTTGTGCTCCTCAGCATGGAGAAGGAGAAGGCCGAGATCGAGAGATTCCACAACTTGACGGAGGAGGAGCGCAGAGCCGAGCTGAGGAACAGCGGCAAAGTGGTCACCAACAAAGCATCCAAAGGGAAATACAAGTTCCTGCAGAAGTATTACCACAGAGGAGCCTTCTTCATGGTGAGAGTCGACGTCTGTGGCGTGACGCGGGGATTTGAACCTTTTCTGCCTCTTCTTATTTACTGAATGAAAAGCTTCACGTCTTAGTCTGGATCAGGGCTGGAAAGTTTCCTGGAAACTTCCAGCTTCGGAATATTGGAAATATTAAAATATTCCAAATTGGAAACTTTTCCATGACAATGAATGAGAGTTTAATCAAACTGTATCGTGTCCAAGCATCAACGTAAACATTTAGCAGACATCCATGTGAAATAATAGAATTTAAAAAAAACATTTTAACAGATTTGCATCAAATTTTTTAAAATCTGTTTCCCCATAATATCTTCCAAACTTACTTCCCTTCATGTCGTCCTCGAGCTGAACTTGGTCCAGTGTTCTAGAAATCATCTGTGCATTGTGTGATTTGAAGAAGAGCAGGTTCAAGTGTACTTGCATGAAAAAAAAATATTTCAGTTCCCTGTTCGGGGCCAACCTTCAGGTTTCTAAATTTTTATTCCTGATAATTCCCACAAAGGGAAAGTTTTGCAACCCTCGTGTGGAGTGATGTTGATAAATTAGGTTTGTAAGAACGTCGAGAGCCTTTTTGAGTGGTTTTAAGTTTTCAGGTTTTTTCAAACTTCTAGAAAACAGAAAGGTCTGATATTTGTCGGCACAGTTTCTCCTGGTGTTTTTCTCTGCAGTGTGTCTGAGTGAGCTGATGCAGCTAACAGAACCTCGTTTGACCTGTTGATGATGTAACACGGTGTTTAAAGTGTCTTCCTGGTTTGTGTTTCAGGACGAGGAGGACGACGTGTACAAGAGAGATTTCAGCGCTCCCACTCTGGAGGATCACTTCAACAAAACCATCTTACCCAAAGTCATGCAGGTCAGCGGCCTTCACTCACCTGAGATCCTCCCTGTTTTTAATTTAGCCTGCAGTACTGATTTAAAACACCAGGTGTCAGGCTTGCATATCGCTCCGTTAACCTGTCGTGTTTTTGTTGTTGTTTTTTTCCCTCAGGTCAAAAACTTTGGTCGATCCGGACGCACTAAGTACACCCACCTGGTGGATCAGGACACCACGTCGTTCGACTCGGCCTGGGCGCAGGAGAGCGCTCAGAACAGCAAGTTCTTCAAGCAGAAGGCGGCGGGCGTGAGGGACGTGTTCGACCGGCCCACCGTGAAGAAGAGGAAGACTTAAGACGTGAGGCGGATTCAAAGACTGTACAGAGCGCGCGCGCTGCATCCCGCTGAGCGACAAAGACTCTGATTCCACCACGTTAACCTTTTATTTTATCTACCTGGAAGGTGTTTCATTTCATGTTTCCTTCTTTTTGATGAGAATTAAAACTTCCCGGATGCAGCTGCTTTTAAATGAGATGTTGACAGAATGACTTTAATGTGGGATAATGGCTGTAAATATGAAGCGTTTATGTCCCTTAAAGCGTTGAGCTGCCGTCAAACGATAACTTTAAATCTGCAGACGTCCTTCATTATTTCCCCCTCAGTCTTTGTCGAAGCCTAATGTGGTGTTGTCGCTTCATTTTTTGTGAATAAATGTGTATTTTCAAACGTTTTCCCTCCTTTGAACGACAACAAAAGCAACGAGAAATGAAGCTGTAGAGAACATTTAACGTTTATTTAAAAAAAAAAAAAAAAAAAAAAAAGAAGATTCTGGCAAAGATCAGATAACGACAAGCTTCACTTTGGGGTTTGGTTCAGTCCTCATGAGTCCGGCTCCACTTTCTGTTCAGTTGGTCAGAGCCACCAGAGCCTCCACCACGTTCCCCATGTGTTCCCGCAAGCTGCGCTCGGCCACCGCCCTTGAAATCTCCATCTCTGACATCTGCACGGGACAGAGCGCCACAGAGGAACGTCACGTTAGAGCAGATTATCACCAAGCTTCACAAACCGTCAACGACACCTTTCTAGAAGTTCTGCCATCCGTCTGCTCATGTTTGAGAGTCAGATAAAAGGACTTACAATCAGCTCGACGTCCTCTTTCTTGATGGTCACTTTGGCCAGCTCTTTCTCTCTGAAAGCGAAACAGCACACAGTGAGCTCAGGAGCAGATTCTCAGCGTGTTCATGAAGGCATCAGATCAGGTCACGAATCACTTCCTGCTTTAAATGTGGAGCAAATCTCCAGGTTGAGTTCAAAACTTCTGGAGCAGAGTCACAAAGTTTTTAAGAAAAATGTCCACAGAGGAGCAACAAGCTGATTAGCAGTTTACGTCTGCAGCAAGAAACATGCAGACCGTGATCCAAATAATGAATAAATGAAGATCATCCTGATCCCGTCGACGATCGGTGCCAATGCTCCACACGGAGGGGCTGAGATGACCAGCGCCCCCCCGGAGGCTAAAACACCTCAAACAAGTCCTGAGAAGAGACGAAGCTGCTTTAACCCCGAACGTGTCCGACGGGCTGAGAGTGAGCTCACCTTTCTTGTTTGGCTTTCTGTTCTCGTGATCGTCTGTCTCCAATCACCGACATCGCCTGAAGGGGGGGAAATAGATTTCATCAACACAGACTCAAACACAGCTGAATTATTTATCCACAGAGGAAGTCCGACAGTGGATTTAACAAACAAAAAACATGTGAGCTGAAGTAACAAGAGACTCTTTAAATGATGAGATGTTTAACGTGTTCAAATAGGAATACTGCATTTCAAACAGAGACAGATCAGTTTGTCAAACAGCTGACTTCCTCTTCCCAAGAAAAAATAAAATCCTCTGAAAATGTACAGGCGTGTAATAAGTGTACACATGTCAGCTACTGACGTCGGTTTATGCCTCATAATTCACGACGCCAGGAGGTTACTCTACACGCCACCATGCACCGAAGCGAGGCTGTAGTCCTAGAAACGGGTGACCCGGGTTTGAATCTGACCTACGTCTCCTTTCATTCATTCTCTCGAAGAAGAAAAAAAACAAAGTGACCAAAGACAGTTTGAAACGATCACAATGTCAGCATATGTTCCCTCCATCTGTTGGAAGGAGACACTTTAATAATCAAACTTTCACACCATTAACACGCTCATCACCTACATGCAGAAAAAGGAAAAAAAGGATTTATTTAGCTTATTTAGTAGCAGTAATAAATAACATCCAGTTTTATTTACCGTAATAAATGTTTTCAAATGGTGGAAAATATCTATATACTTTATTTATAGGGCAACTTTCATACAGAAAGCATGCAGCCTAAAGTGCTTCACAAAAGAAAAGACAGAATACAAATTCTTCGTATTGACATTAAATAAAATGAGTTTAAAAAGATATAAATAAAATGTAAACGTAACGTTGAAAGGAAAAGAATAATTAAATTTAAAAACACAGAGAGCTTTCTGTTTAATAATAAAAATGGTTTAATATTTTATTATTTTTTTTAGATGTCTATTCGACAATTTGTTTGTTCTTGTAGTGAAAAACTTTTCTTCTAATATTCAATGATTTAAACCGAAAAAGCAACTTTATTGATCTTTAATTGTTCAATAAAACGCCTGAAGTGTCATCCGTAATATTTAATACACCGGTATGAAGTCTGAAGACTTATTTATGGGATTAATCGTGTTAGTTTTGTTTAGGTGTTGTGTCAAGAAATGCATCCCTGGCATTATCACACCGGATGGAGTCATGGCGGCCGCATGTTTCACATCAGCGCGAGCGCGGAGTTCTCACCGTTTCTAAGTCCGAGCTGGAGATTTCTTTCTCCTCCGCGTAGTCCGTGACTCTCTCCAGGTCGGCGGCCCCGCTGTCATGCTTACGGGGCTTTTCCGCCGGTTTCCCGGTGCAGTTTTCATCGGCTTCTAGGTCCAAATCGACGTCTCCCTCAGCCGCCATGTTTGCTCCAGTGATGCCGGAACTGAAAGAAAGGTTCCGTCGGACGGAGGACGGAGGAGAACCAAGAGGACGACCGGAAACGATCTGATAAAATAAGAGTTCCGAAATTTTAATTTCAGAAAATAATTTAATTTTTTAATATTTGTATATTTATATACATTTAATTATATAATTAAATCATATACATATGCATATTATTATATATTTATATTCTATGAACTTTTTTTTTACTTCAAAATATATTAAATACAAATAAATTTCACGTCATAAAAAAACATGCTTTTTAACTTCATATTTTATAATCAAAATTTATAGAATTAAAAAGAGCAGAAACACAGATGGTCCATGTAAGAAGGAGTATTACAGAATAAACTGTTTGACAGTAAAGACTTCTGTTCCAGTTTACAACATTTCCAGTTTTTCTGATATTTTTCACTCTTTCCAGGTTTTTTTCTGTTGGGAATGTTATGCTTTGTGTATAAGCAGGGGAGTGTCCATAGAGGTGTCATGGGCCCCCCTTGAAAATCCTATTGGCCACCTCAAAATCCACAGGGCATTTCAACAGGCTGCTGGTTTATTTATTTGCTAATGTCGATTTTTTTTTAATGTACTTTGAAAACTGCTTTTTTTCCATAAAAACTTCCAAGCAAAACATCTGCACACTGTATAACTTTAATACAGTGTCAATTTACATACTTGCCTAAAAAGTTATTACACGTTAGACAGCGTACAAGAGACTGCATGCAATTTTCAAAAACATCTGCAACATTCAGACATTAGCCTGCAGCGTTTGGTAATTGAGTAAAAGAAATCAACCAACATAAAAAAAACTCTGTCTGTTGTCCCTCACAGAAAATGGTGAGTCGTCTTTGAAATAGACATGAAAAAAAAAAAAAGGTTTTCCTGCTGTTGTGATAACTGTGTAAATGTGTTCGTTTCCTCTCTCTCTCTCTCTTCCTCCATCACAGAGTCACCATACACTCCCTCCAGCTTAGACTGCTGCCTTGTTTGAAGTTTATTTTGAATCATGTGTACAGAACAGAGTATTCACACAAGAAAACAATAAAAAATGTACATATATATTCGTTTGAATAAATAAAATTAAATGAAAAGAACAATGAATGTCATGTCACATGTGTATATATACATTTATATATGTATTTAAATAATTTATAAGTACACATGTTCAAAAAGGAGTAGGAAGAAGAACTTTTTTTTAATTCCTACCCCCAATTTCTTTCTCAAAGTTGGGTAAAGTGTTTAAACATAACAAGAACAAATAAAATAATAATTCTATTACATTCAAGTCTCTTTGAAACAACTCATGCAATCAGCTATGAATGCTCATATCTAATGAGAATTTCTCTAATTTATCTGTTTATTTCCCCCCAACACTCGTCACTTGTGACTCGCTTCCTCTTCCATATAATTTCTCATCACTACACATTTGAACCTCTTTTTAAACAGACCTATGGTTGTACTTTGTTTTGCTCGTGTTACTACAGGGCCTTGTTCCTGCACCTCACAATCAAATGTTCGCTAATTGAATTAGCACAAACCTATTACCTCAACGTGAACCCTCGTGCACAATTTGATCAGATTGCTAAACCACACAGCCGTGTGTATCTTTCACTACAATACGACATCCAATTATCTCATATTATGAGCATTGCTTTCCATGCCATATAGAAGATAAGACACTTAAAAAAATAACACAATATAGCATAGTGAGAAAAAAGTGTTTTGCTGCTAACTTTAGTAATGCATCTTCCCCTACATGTAGCCTTCTATGTTTGTCTGCAGCCTGAAACAAACAGTTTAAAGTAAAGTCGTCCAAACACATAGAAGTCCAAAGATTTGTTTTCATTCGAATCCATTCAAAACAAGATGAGATATGACTTTATTGATCTCCATGGAGGAAATTCAGTCATTGCAGCAGCAATACAGCAATCAAAAAGTAAAAACCAAACAGAATAGTAACATAAATACTGCATACAAAAGTCAAAGATCAGCATACAAAACAGTCTTTGTTGTTCATGAGAGGAAAGGACAATAACTGGATTACTTGGACTTTGAGATTCTCCTCGGTCTATTCTTGTTTGTTTTAAGAGGTTTACTCTGAAATACAAATAGCCTTACAACCATGGCAGCTGATTTCCTGTGTCTCTAGACGTTTCCATCCTTTTCCTGCCCTTTGACTTCGTCAATCCACCCCCACAATAATCAGATTAACAGAAAGAGAAACCACGGGCTCGTTGTTGTCAGCATTGACAGAACCACACCAGCTCTCTCAGATCAGCCCACAGGAGATGTGCGTCGTCGTGAGCGGGCCAAAGGAATGGCGTCTGGGCTGAAGGGGTGTTGCTGTCGTCACGTCAACCCCTTCATCCTGCTGTATGACTGACGGCTGCCCGACCGTGCAGAGCTGTGACCGCCTCACAGACGTGATGTCAGGACGCTTGCTTCGGGCTCAGGTGAGACTCTGCAGGATGCAGCTGCTGATTTAAAGGCAGGGTTGGTAACTTGGCGTGTTTTTGAAAGTAGCGCTCCCTCAGTGCTCCGTCTGCACGCGTGGTTAAGCGTTGTCTTGCTGAAATATGTCAGGCCTTCTCTGAAAAACAGCGTTCTGTATGTAAGCTGTTTACACGGTTCAGCATTAATGATTCTTTCACAGACGTGCAGGTCATCCATGCCATGTGCACTAATGAAGCCAAAGGGAGGCTGGCTTTTGAACTGAGCATCCATAACAAGCACGGTGGTCCCTCTCCACCTCTCTGCAGCCTGCAGGACTTCCAAAACAGGAAGTCAAATTATGATTAGTCTGACCTGGACAGACTTCCACTCGGCCTCGGTCCATCGAGCCGTGCCCAGAGAAGGAGGCGACGTTTCTGCATCGGGTTTATAAACCTGGTTTCCTCTTTGCATTGGAGAGTTTCAGTTTGCATCTCTGAATGAATGCATTAATGAGCCGTGCTCACAAACAGTGGCTTCTGTCCACTACAGAATCATGTCTGTTAATGAAAGTCTGCCTGACGACACAGAAATCACAACAACCCTAATATTATATTGGCTCTGACCCGTGCAGACAGACAGATTACTTTAGAGTTTATTAATGACGTACTTATACATGAACCTTGTAAGATAAAATCTAAAGACTTGTTGTCTTTTTATGAGGAGAAACACTTTGATGTGCTTTATTTGTCAGAGTGGTGAACCCCTCACCATCTGTCCCAAATTTCTGGATCAAATATTAAAAATATTCAATATTTATTTGTTTAGAAAAAAAATAATATCTTTGGGGCCACTGATGGCCTAGCGGAGGCTTTAGTCCTCAAAATGGGTTTCCCGGGTTCGAGTCCGACCTGTGACTCCTTTCCTGCACGTCATTCCTCCCTCTCCTGGTCTCCTCCTCTATCCTGTCCGATCAAACAAAAGTCCAAAGCCCTTAAATAATACATCTTAAATAAAGAATTCAATTGGTCAGTTTCCACATTTTGCTCTTCTTTGTGTTGAATTGAAAACAGGTTTCGAATGTTTTAAAAATGACATTTTTATTCACTTTTTTTTTTTACAAAACGTTCCAATGAACTTTCCTTAATTTGGAGGTAGAATTTTCCAGAACACGAGCAGGCTGCGCGCTCAGTCATGCAGCCGTGATGAATGGATGCTTTGTGCTGCTATAGGAGGGACGACTCCATCTGCTGGCAGCCGCACGTCCACCTGTTACATCGATCCTTTAACTTACATCTTACTCAGGTTTAAAACAAAAAAAATCCTTTAACCAAAACTCCTTTTAAATCTTTAGAAAGAGTCCTAAAATGATTTTTCTTTCCCCTGTTTTTTTTTTTGTAAATCAGTTTGGACTTCAGCCAACTTGTTATTACACCATCCCCCCCTGAAACCATAGATTGAGCACTTTCACTCAAGCGACAATTTGCATCCGCTTATTGGCTTTTGTTTGTCCTCTTTGGCACTTCCTCCTCTCCCACAAGGCAGCAGTAATTATCCGAGAGAGAGAGAGAGAGAGAGAGAGAGAGAGAGAGAGAGAGAGAGAGAGAGAGAGAGAGAGAGAGAGAAAGGGGCCCCCAGGAATGCCCCTGCCTGGACCGCTCACAGCAACACGTGTTTGTCACTGGGACGTACTGGTTTACAGCCGCTCATGCTGGAATAAACAACGATGAGATTAAGGAAAAGGGATCTCTCGCTCTCGGTCCTTAAATGTGTCGCACGCCGTTTGTTTCTGCTTTGACTTTTTAAAGAGTCAAATTCAACTTTTTTCCACTTTGTTTTAAGAAGTGGTGAATTGCACACTTCTGTATCACAATGACTCGTTAGTTCGGCTCGCAACATGGCATGACTCGAGCAGCACACAGGTGAAGCAAAGTTTGCTGGTTGGAGTCGGTAAAGCCGCGTTTCCACACAGCAGTCTGGTACGGATCAGTACGGTTCGGTACGGTTTGGTACGATTAAGCCCAATTCCGTTTCCACAGCCACCCGTGCCCTATTTGGTAGGCGGCGTGTAAGCCAGATGCCGATAGCCGCTACATAATAGCATCACATGATAGCAGCTAACAGCTAACAGCTAACAGCTAACTAATAAATTCAACAAAGGAGAAAAACGCTACCCAAACAAAACCAACGCTGGAGACATCCAGCAGTTCATCTCCTCCGTCACTGTCATGTGACTCTTTATGACAAGAACTCAATCCAGCTTTGTTTCACAGAAGGCTGCGTGCGGCGAGGACAAATACACACGGAAACAATCAGCTCTGTATGGTTTAAACATGGCGGAGTTTTGTTTGCCGATGTAACACCTGAAGTGACGATTCTTTCGACCAATCAGCGGACTGCAGTGTTTAGCTCCGCCTTTTCGGGTCGGCTCCACATTCTTGGCACCCCAACGGAAGGGTCCCAAAAAGTGGGACGGTACAGATCGGTTATTTGGGAATCTTTCCCGGGATTAGTCTATGGAAACGCCGCAAAATGCGTGCCGTACCGAGACGAACCGAACCGGACCGCTCGGTGGAAACGGGGCTTAAACGACTCTTAGCCGCTCCTCTTTGTCCATCAGCTCCTCTCACTAATGATCTTACAAACGCTTCTTTACCGTGCCGGTCAGAGACTCTCCATTCACTGTGTTTGTAAGTCCAAGCCTCTTAGCTGAGCGATGACCAGGCTGACATTTCCACCGGGCTGACCTCATGTTTGCGTCTCAGTTCCTTGAAAGTGAACCTGCTGGACTGTCTGTTTATTTTCGCATGTTGTTTTTGGACACGTCTTCAAAGACAGACGGGTCCTAAGAATAACTCATTCTGCTAATCTGTGAGACAAACAAAGAGAGGTAGCTATGCAGCTGTTAGCTTATGGATGAGCGATGGCTTTAAAGGAACAATGGGAACGACGTCTTCCCTGATCCCCGACACATTTGACCATTTCTCATCGACTTTGACCACAATGAGTCAACCACTCCACCCCCCTCTTTTTGTCTCTCACCTGAATGTTTTGGAATAAAAGGTACAATACTTCTACATCTCACTTAGGGCAGGGACATTGTTCATGAGGCGGACAGCCTGAGGGGGAGAAACTGTTCATGTGGAGAGAGGTTCTGTCTCAAACAGTCCGTGTGCAGGGCGAGAGGGGTCGGCCACCATCTGACCTTTATGAAAGAGCTTTTCTTTAAGGTGCGCCAGATGAGAGGAGTCCAGTTAGCGTGTTAGCACCCGGTTGTAAAGGTTGGATCAGACACCTTTGATTGGCGGAGCGTAGAGGGCGGGAGCGAGTGTGAGTTCAGGTAAGGAGGAGCCTTCTTCGTGTTTTTGTTTTGTAAGTGAGCAGCAGAGTCTTACACTTGATGCCAGCAGTAAACGGAGGGAGACTTGAGTGACACATGAAAGGTTGTGAAGCGAAAGCAAATCGTTCCCGGGACGGCTGCGACTCAGTTTGGTTGGTGGAGTCGGCCGTCTCTTAACAGGAAGGTTGGGGGTTCGATCCCCAGCTCCTGCAGCAACATGTCCAACGTCTCCTTAACCCCAAGTTGCTCCCACTGCTTGGTAGGTGTGAATGTGTATGAATGAGACTCTCCACAGCAGCCTCTGCCATCAGGGTGTGAATGTGGAGGCGTGACCTGCCGTGTCAAAGTCCATTTAACATTTAAAGTGAAAGCAGTTTTTGGAGGAGAGTGATTTAATCCAACAGGTCAGAGAGAGAGAGAGAGAGAGAGAGAGAGCAGCTGTGATTCAGGAGACAGAGGCTCCTTTATTTCTGCAGACACAGGTGAGCTGCAGTCTGATTGGTCGGTCTCTGTCTCAGTGAGGATGGTCTGTGTTGTTGTTGACCCAGAGAGAGAGAGAGAGCGTAAGAGGACGCAGCCGACGTCTCGTCTGAGCTGATGAAGGTCATCCTGACTGAGAGGACGGCTGAACAACGACGGGATTATCCGGCGCTCCGCCCTGCACACTAACCCAAATCTGCTCCGACTCTCTCCTCTGCACTCAGCGCTTATTACAGAGACGCAGTCGTTTCATTTCACTGCTGCAGGCCTCAAACAGGACGCAGCGGGAGCATCTTTCTGCTGTCTGCACATCCAGCAACAATCTGCTTTCACATCTGACTTAAAAAGCACGATTTTATAACTCTGCATTAAGTCGTGCACATAGCAACAAGTGATCATCAAAGCCTTCAGACGTCATCATGGTGCTTTGAATAGAGTTCACATATTTAACATGAAGCCTTTAAAAATTACCCTCTTCTTTTTTTTAAAACAAACATGTTTGTAAGAGGTTTAAAATGTTCATTTATTTTTAAGATTCTTCAGAAGCAGAATAAACGGAGGTACTTAAAACAAAGTAGGGCTGAACCAAAACTCATATCTCCATATTGTTTCACTGAAGGGCGATACTCCACGTATTTATCAATGTTTTTTTTACAAAAAATAATGAAAAAATATATTTTTTTTTTCCTAAGACAAATCCACAGAAGCCAAACGCAAAAATGAAAAAAGTCAAAAATAGAAACTAGAAGGTGAACTGGTAGCTCTACTAAGACATGTATAAAGTACACCAATTTATTTGGTATCATCCTGTATGTTGTTTAACAATATATTGATTTATTTGAAAAAGTCCAAATATCTCTGGGCCCTTCGACAAAGTCCTCAGAATGAACGCAAAGTAGGGCGAGTCGCGCAACAGACGAAATTTGCAAAATTGGGATTTTTTTGTCAGATTTAATCAAATGTCAGATTCATGATTTTAAAGGACAATAAGAACTGTACAATGATACAATCAACTCAAGTGAGGCTGTGGGAAATTATTCCAGAGCAGCATGAAACTGCTTTGAATTTATTCCAAAAAGAGCCTCTGATCTGATGTTGTAATAGTGAACTGAGAGTGACTCTTTAAAGCTCACACATGTTTTGTTTACCTCTGTGAAGCTCTAAAAGTTTCCACAAATAACCATCAGTCTGTTTTGATTGTTAATCTGTGAGCACTTCTACTAATGCACCCTCACAGTTCGTCCCACTTCAGGCTTTCTGCGGTCCGGGATTATAAACGTGCCCTCTTTCTGCGCCTGACACACACTCTCGGTCTGGGTCGGGCTCTCGGTCTGGGTTCAGTGGGGGTCTGTAGGTAGGGGAGGGGGGTATATAGTGAGATGTCAAGCATCTGAAAGTCCCACAAGGTAAAGCTGATTTAACTCCAGTATTTTCCAATCCCATTCAACTGTTGCGTTTGTGTGACAGCTGGGGGAGGGGCAGGGAGGGACAGATGGGACTGACACATGGTCCCTATCATCATCCTACTCCTCTCCCTCCTCCTCCTCCTCCTCCTCACCCCCTCCTCTCTGCCTAATCTGAGCACTGGGGGAGAGGGGGGGGGGGACTGTGGGTGAAGGCACCAGGCATTCGCCACCATCTCTCCCTCTTTTCTGGCAGCACCCACCTCACCCTCCGAGCCAAAGCACGCAGGATGTGGGCAGAAAAACAAGTTCTCCCCCTGTGAGGCTGCAAGAGGAGCAGCAGGCTTTGGGCTGCAGCGGGGATCCCAGGAGGAGGAGGACGAGATTTACTGTTAATCCAGCATAAGGAGCGTGCAGGGACAAGCTGCCGGACTCTGGAGCTTTACTTTTTCTTTTCGGCGTGTCGCAGACTTTGTGTCCTGGCCTCTCTGAGGATGTGAGGATGCCATCTTTGACGGCTCGCTGATTACAAACCCTGCGGAGAGCTGGATGTTCATGGCCAAATGCAGAGTGAGAGCGGCCGATGAGAAGCAGTGTAACGGCACCATGTCGGCCACTCATCAGGGGATGAACCGCAGCGGCGCCTACAACTACTTCCTCAACATGGTGGCCTATCAGGTGAGAGCTGAGGAGCAGCAGGTGGTGAAAGTTTGACACGTTCGTGGAATTATGATGATTGATTATGAACCCTTCAGTGAAATTTATTCATTTTTATCAACAGGGAATTACTTCTTTAAAATGCTGCTGAAGCATTCGGACATTTAGTCAGGGAAATAAAACAATGTTAAATTATAAATTAATTATTAGAAATATGTCTGAGCGGAGAAATACAGGTGCAAGAGAAATATACAGTATATCTCCTTATTTTAGAATAGTTAAGCCTTATCAGAAATATTTACTCAAACATTTAAAGGTACAGTCTGTAGAATTTTGGAGACAATGAAAAATATCTAAATAAATTACAAATAGATTTATTTTTTATTTTTGCTTAGATTACCTCAGATATTTCCAACAGTTATCAAAGCCTGAGAAATCAGTAATTTTATAGTCGTAATGGGAGCCATGGAAACACGAATGTGAAGACAAAGACAGCTGTGATAAAAACGTCACGTTATACCCGTACTCGTCTGCAAACATATTCTCTTCCTCAGGTCGGTTTACGATCAACGTGGAATTTGTTTTCACGGGTGGAGTAGCAGAGAGAATCACTCCCATGATTCCCCACTAGCCTCTACTTCATCTTTCTGCTGTTGTGGTTTTGATCGAGAGCCCCCTGGTGGTGGAATCTACACATTA
The DNA here is from genome assembly GCF_947650265.1 of Symphodus melops. NCBI lineage: Eukaryota > Metazoa > Chordata > Actinopteri > Labriformes > Labridae > Symphodus > Symphodus melops. Next base: position 1,994,213 of record NC_136693.1, read on the forward strand.
AAGGAACATGTCTTCATTTTTATTCCCGAACATTTTTTCTTCCATCATTTCTGGATTTTATGAGTTTGTATAGACGGTGATCGCCACATATCATAAAATATATTTAAAAAACACATTTATTTTAACTAACATATATGAATATGAATATATGAGCAAAAACAGCAGCACCACATTTAAGATTTTATCCACCAATCAGATTCATTTAATTGAAGATGGTGCAGTTTGCAGCTTCAGTCAGATTTTATACCTCAGATGATGCAAAACATCTTTATGTATTTATTTAACCATCATTTATCCAGGAAAAGTCCCATTGAGGTTAAAACCTCTTTTTCAACGGAGTCCTGCAAAACTTGTGACAGAAACAAGACGCTGAACAAAAGGACTTTTAAATAAGTCAGACTTGACTGAAGGCACACGACCCGCTGATAATACCTCTGAGACCGACTTTTGGGTCCAGTTGAGAACCGCTGTAAGAGTGTGTTGGTTTATTATTATTTTAGGACATCAAAGGGCCGACGTCAGATTTGAACCCACGACCGCTGCAATGAGGATTACAGCCTCCGTACATGGGGCGTGTGACATAACCTCTAAGCCATCAGGCGCCCCTGTGTTATGTAGCTTTCTTATTATGGAGCCGTTTTAAGAATTCAGAGGTTCAATCAGTATCAGGAACATCTGCATGTTCGTCATGGAGCTTGTGATGGTCCCAGTCGCAGCTGGTTTAACAATCTGCTGAGTCATGTTTGTGGAGTAGTTTACTGACGAGCATCAGGTCATCTTCTCTCCACTCCTCTGAACTTTTTTATTCCTGCTAAACATCTGTAGGCTCGGCTCTCTGACCACAGACAGACTTCATCATTTGTGTTGGTTGATTCTTACCCATGAAAACGGCAGAGTGAGGATCTGTTAATGAGTTTTGTGATGCAGCCGTCATGTGATGTGTTACACATGGTTGTTTCAGTATTATTATTATTATCAGATAGCAGGTTCAGCTGCGCTCAGAACTTTAGCTTTTCCAGTCACAAATGTAAAACACGTGTTGTTGTGTAAAAGCAGGTCGAGTGTGTTAAAGAATCGTCTCTGAGTGTTACATCGTCTCTGAGTACGTTCTGACCTCGTCTGAGACTCTCGTCTGGAAGAACATGTGAAGACTCAAACCGTAGAGTTTAAGAGCTACAAGTATTTTGATTCATTCTCAGAAGAGCTAAGAACCGCAGCTTTTAGAAAAGGTCACTCAGGAGGAGGAGGAGGAGGAGGAGGAGGAGGAGGAGGAGGAGGAGGAGGAGGTAGCCGAGTGTATTTGTCGGGGACTATTTTAAGCGGTGGATTAATCCACATTTGGTGCTCTGCTGAGTATTTGGGGTAGCAGGACGGTGAGTCAGAATAAACTGTCGTGAAGGTGTTATTCTGAGGTGAGTGAGTTACAGGAATTGAATTTAGTTTTTTAAAAGATTGATGGAAGACTCATTAAGTTTAAATTTCTGTATATTTTAGAGTTGGACCATAAACCTGCACGAAACGGGGCTTTAAAATTCAGACTCAATGTGGATTTGGAAAGGGTTTTTGAATTTGAAAGATTTGTTTCTTCTTCTGCTAAACAATCAGCACTGTCCACACCTGTTAGTTAAGGTCACTTCCTCATGCTTTATTGTGAATAACTCCATATTTTCATTGAGATTAATGACAACAAATCGGTTGTCAAGAAATTCCCCCCCCTGCTTGTAGCGATAAAGACAGGAACTATTCTGTGCTGTTTCATTTCTTTGAAGCAGGCTGTAAACATGTCGACGTCTGCGGTAAACAAACAGACCTCTTTGCACGGGTGTGCATGTGTGACTTACGGGGGCTTCTGCATCCAGCCTCTAGTGGACGCTCCAGGAACTGCAGGTTTTCACACAGCTGTTGATCTCAGTTCTTCTGGTGGTTTCGAAGGTTTATGGCCACGATCTTTTGGGACGCTTAATGAAACTGTAATAAATGTTATATTATTCGAGTATCTCAAGGCTGTAAATAAGAAATTAAAGCATGCTAATATGCTAAGCTAATGACAGTTTGCATGCTGATTTCAAACATTTTAGTTCCTGTGCTGCTGCTGTCAAAGCTGGACGGCTGTTTCACTACGCTGCTTCATTTCTCACTCTCAGTGGGATTCGATCGACGGAGCGTAAACAGCTGTAGTCTTTGAAATCATAACTTCATACTGTTTGTAACACAGTAGATTTAATCAAATTAGATAAAACGCTCAGTGGCTTTACCCCAAATGAAAAGCTAGAAGAACCCCATCTCTGGGTAATGTATTGTTTCCTGCCTGTGACCTCATTCCTCCCACGCTCCGTCTGCTGAAACAATGATGACGGCCGCATACCGGACTCCGTACTTTCACTTCCAATCTGTTAGAAACAGTTTAAGTAAAACCCAAACCGTGTACTGTGTGTCAACTGCAGCACGCCACAAATACACCAAGCGGGTCCGACTTCATCTGGTCACATTTTGCTCCGTTGAAGCGGCATGACGTTGTGTCTCTGTTCATAGATAGAGCATGCTCCACTTATTGGTCTTCACTGGACACATGTAGTCTTTGCGTCAGACTCATCACTGTTTGGCCTTCATGTATACAGCCTGAGTCACTGTATAAGCTGGAGCCCTCTCATTATTAATCCTGTATTATAAACCTTAAAGTAGGCCAGAGGACGCTCACCAAACACCTGGCTGCCTGCACGGAAAGGAGCTTACTTTGTCATTTTGTCTTCGTCCCGACATTTTCATACATTTCAGCGAAAAGAATATATCTCAGTGACTGAGAGCTTGATGAGTTTGCAAAGGTCACATTATTGACCTCTCATGTCTCTGAGTGCACATTAAGCCCCAGTGTTTATAACTGGAAGATTTAATACAAACTTCTTAGTTTACAAACACGAGAAATCCACCAGCCTGATAAAAAAAAAAAAAAAAATCTTGTGTACTTTTTGTGGTCCGGGATGCTGCGTGAGGTTTGCAGCAGCTTTTCAGTGACGGAGGTTATATATGAGGCTGTGACCCAGAATAATGTTTATATTGTGATGACTGATCATGTGACCATTTGTATTTAACACACCTGTGCATGCAAACTGGGAAGCTAAAGGTGAAACACGTCGCTAGCCTTAAAGTGACTGTGGATATTTGATTTATTTTTCTGCAGCCAAGCGTAGGTGAGCCGTGCACGGTGAACCCTGTCAGTCACTTAGGTTGAGTCCACAGCAAAACACCCGCCAAGTCTGACATCCAACGGATGAATGGAGTGGCTGTCGGATGTGAAGCTGATTCATCTCTCTGAGGGTCGAATCATTCATCATTCAAGCTCTGTTTTTATTCAATAAGAAAACGCCGGATTATCTCCCTCTGAGTTATCCATCAGATTATAACACGTCCACGTGATGATTTTAATAACTCTGGATTCACTGCAAAAGCATTCATAAAAGAAATAGTGCAGTGTGGGGAAAATGTTTCTCAGGCTGCACGTGTTGCATTTCCTTGTTTGTTTGGATCCCCATTAGCCACGAGCTACGTAGCAGCTTCTCTTCCTGCATCTCACCTCAGTCATGTTGAATCTCTTGGTATTGAAAGTGAGCTGACCTTTCAGACAGACCTGGAGACTTTAATCTGCAGAGTTTCAGACAGATGTGCGTGCAGGTTTTTTTTTTTTTTGCCTCCTAAGATCTAGTTCAGGATCTGCAGGGTCGGGCTCACGTCCAGCCGTCCTCAGTCCTGATTTTTTTTTTTTTTCAGAATCAGAACCAGCCAGATGCTGCTGGACTCGTTAGATTAATCTCCTGCTGACCGCGTTCTGCCAAACGCTCCATCTGTGTCAAGTCGTCTGACAGACTGACTGACCTCCAAACTTCAGTCTGGAGTTGGGGCTCCTGGTAACCCGTCTCAAACTGCTCACTCTGAGTCGTGCTGTGTCGTCTGAAGTCCTCACTGAGTCTCTCTGAGAGATACGGTGCAGGTGATGACTGGCTGCAAGTCTCTCACCATTGTTTCCCCTCATGTGACAATCAGCAGTGCAGAACTGCCAAACTGGCCTCAGTGATGCATCCTCAGAGTCCTTTATTTGTCTTTCTGTCACAGTCTCTGAGATGACTCGGGGATGATGACGTTATATAACGATATAATAATAAAACCCACGAAAAAGAAGGAAGAGTTTAAAGGATTTATTTACAAACTAAAGGAAACTGTACAACACAAAACAAGAGAAGCCGATCGAATCTTAATAAAAGTCACAAAACTAAAAAAGCACAAAAACATCTATTACAGCGAGCGATGGAGTCCAGGAAGAAGACTCTCCCCTCTACAGAGGGACTCAGGTGTCTGGACACCTGAACGAACACACACACACACACACACACACACACACACACACACACACACACACACACACACACACACACACACACACACACACAGCCGAATGGCTCCACTGGCCTCCTCTTCTGTTATTCAGAGCTCCATCCAGGAAACTAAACTGCTACAGGTGTGGCTGTGCACGCTGAGGCTGAGAAGCAACACCTGGAGAGAGAGAGAGAGAGAGAGAAAGAGAGAGAGAGAGAGAGAGAGAGAGAGAGAGAACACAATAACATTACACTACAGCACGTACCGCTGTGCATAAAATAAACTCCAGAGTTCAGCTGACCCCAGTGTGAGTCAAATCAAAACGTCCCTTTGTGTCTCCTTGTCTTTAAAGATTTTAGAAGAAGCTCATTTTATTTGTCTTCTTCACACAGATGAAGCCTCAAACACAGAAACATGACAGTTCTCCCTCCTTTCACGAGGAGTTTCAGCCTTCACACAGCTTCCTTCAAGACCTCATTAGGTTTATTGTTCTGGAGGAATCACCTGCCTGCACGATGAGTTTGACTGTCGGGTTGTTCGTCGTGTGTTTTGTGTTTGTTTGGATGCTGATCCACCTCCCTCCTCTTCCTCCTCCTCCTCTGCTTCAGATCTGCTGCTGCTGCGGCCCGGCTCCCTGCTCGCTCTGCTGTGCCTTCTGTCCTCCGGTCAAGTCGTCCAGCAGCACGCGGATCATGTACACCCTGTTCCACATCCTGAGCTGCGCCGTCTCCTGCCTCATGCTGTCCCAGACCGTCTCTGAGCTTGTGAGGGAAAACGTGAGTGAAGCAAGAACAATGTGGGACATGAGAGACAGACGTGTGGAGTATTCAGGGAGCTGCACGTTTAACGAAGCAGGACTGGGATTCAGATTGTGAGATTCCCCCCTTTGTGTGTTCCAGGTGCCTTTCTTTAACGTGGTGTGTGACCAGGCGCACGGCGGCGGGCACTGTGAGATGCTGGTCGGCTACTCCGCCGTCTACAGAGTCTGCTTCGGCACGTCCTGCTTCTACCTGATGATGGCGATCTTCCTCATAGACGTGAAGTCCAGTCAGGACGTCAGAGCGCTCATTAACAACGGGTCAGTGCTGCGGCGTTTTACTCTGGAGCCAAACACAAACCTCACAGACGTCAAAGTCGTACTTTTATATCTCGTGCAAGTTATTTATAAAGACACGTTTTCACTTCATCAGTGTAACATCTTCACGCCGGGACATCTTGAAATACTTCCTGTTCAGAGAAAGTGTTGTCCCTCTGTGCTCACCTGAGCCGGCCTGCTGCTCTATTTAAAGCTCTTTGTTGTCACACTTTCCAGAGCTGACGCTCAGCTGGGATTAGGATTTATAACGCTGCTCCTCTCACTGACGCTCTTATCTGAGCCTCGGGGGGGAAAAGGTCTCAGGGTCTTTGGCAGAGGTCACGGCTCGGGCTGCTCTGTCAGCGACCCAGTGCCCCACTGAAGGAGGCGTGTCCTCTGTAAGAGCAGGCGGGGGATTTTATTAAAGACTCATCAGAGAAACTGCTTCAGTCCAGAAAACTCCAGAGCTCCATCCTCGGAGAATAAGCCTGGATGTTAATCAAGTAGAAAATATAACAGACTTTTTACTGATTATTAAAAGCAATATAATGAGAGACACAAAGCTTGCACAGACCTTTTTAAACAACAAAACAGTGACAGAATATTTGTCATTTTTGTTTTTATTTTATGTAACCAGGTTGGTCCCATTGAGATTAAGAACCTCTTTGGCCAAGACAGGCAGCAGCAGCAGCAGCAAAAACAAAAGACTCACCAAGTTGCAGATAAATACACGCTGTCTGCAAAGAAGCAAGAGTTGTCTTTTTCAAAAACTCCAAAAACAAAATCACCTGAACGACTCGCAAAGTAGATGGAAACTGATGTGCTGTGCCGACATGACGGGCGCTGGTGTCTGGGTGCTATTGGCTGCACGCCTGAGGATGCTGCATGTCATTCTCAAGCTGTGATTGGTGCACGTGTCAGATTGAAAACAAGGTCTGACGTTTTAAACTGGTTTTAATGACGTGTACCTGTGATGTCTCTCCACACGCTGACCTGCAGCTTCTGGTTCCTGAAGTTCATCACCCTGCTGGGAACGTGCACCGCTGCCTTCTTCATCCCCACAGAGTCCTTCTTACACGGTGAGTCGCTGCTCGTTGTTGAGAGGAGTGTGTGTGTGTGTGTGTGTGTGTGTGTGTGTCTGTGTGTGTGTGTGTGTGAAAAGCATGTCTCTCAATAACTTAATGTAAACCAGAATTTTTTCTCAGGGATTCATATGGTACTAAGATAATAATAATAAACTCAAACTTCCAGTGTGAGTGCACCTCCTCCTGTAACCTGCTAGAGGGCGGCAGAGAGCCACTCCTGAAATAAATCTATTCAGGTCCACAAGTCATTGGATCATCAACCTGTGCGGAGAGATTTCACTTTGTTTGTGAACAATAAATCTGTTGGTGATACACACTCTCTCTCTCTCTCTCTTTCCTCTCTCTCTCTCTCTCTCTCTCTCTCTCCTCTCTCTCTCTCTCTCAGCTTGGCATTACGTCGGCGTGGTGGGAGGATTTGCCTTCATCCTCATCCAACTCATCCTCATCACAGCTTTTGCACACACCTGGAACAAGAACTGGTGAGTCCGAGAGTCCAGAGAGTGAGATGTTTACATCGAGGTGTGATGGTGGAATAAATCCTGTGGAGGAAAAGGTACAACAAGCTGCTGATGGATGAAACGTCCTCATGAGGAGACACTTTAAGCACTTTAATTTAACTTTTTTATTTTGGACCAGTGTTTCCAACCTTTTTTTCTTTAGAATTAAATTCTGCCATAAAGAAGTCTCATTGACTCGTTTTGGGTCCCTTGCAGGAATAAATATGTCACTTATGTCAGTCAGAATATTTTTCAACCAGTCAGAGTTTATCTTGGACACACACACACACACACACACACACACACACTGCCTGCAGACCTGATCACATCTGGAAACGTCTGTCCTCCACATCGTGATGATGATGACGGATTCATCTTCTGTCCAACATCACTTTGTAGATCCCACAGATTGAATTCAGCAACATCTGCATCCTCCATCTAAACATCTGGAACCTAAATTCTTTAAGTTTCTGTTCACTTGATTGCAGTTTGGCTCCGTTTGGTACCCGACACTTAAACAACCTCTTCTTCTGAGTCTTCTTCTCTACACTCGTGATGCTCATGCTCAGTAGAAGAAGAAAATCATTTAAAGCAAAGTGGTTAAAAAGACAGATGTGGAAGAAGCTCTCAGTGAATCCCCATTACAAACACCTTCTAGTGAAATGTATGTTTAATCATCGGCTGTCTTACTGTCCACTATGGATGTCGTTGCGTCTGGCTCAAGACACCAAACGAATTAGAAATAAATGTAACAACATTATGTTTTAAAAAAAGGGGTCGAAAACAAAAAATAAAAATAATTCTGTGAAAAGTACAAAACAGTTAAAGATTAAAATAAAAAGTTCAACCAGAGAGTATAGTGAGGTGAGGTTTGTTTACAAAGAGGAGAAAATGATCTGTGATGCAGATATCTACACGCGCATGATCCACAGATACACCCAGCAGCCTTTACATGCACCCACGTTCACTCTCACCCCCCCATATTTACACCAACACGTACATGCATGCAAAACATGCACACACACATACATGGAGGTTGTGTATAATGGAGGACAGAATGTGCATGTTAAGTCTGTCCTATTTCAGTCACTTTCAGGAGAAGGAGGCGGGGTTACTTACAGTTTGTGAGTCTTATTGCATCGGGAATTTTGTTGTTGTTGTGCAGAACCTGGTTGTTCTGCTTCTTGTGGTTCTGTACCTTTTTACCTGATGGCAGCAGGGTGAACAGTCTGTACTTTGTTAGTGAGCATGAGCACAAGGACAATGTCCACCGTGCGTCTCTTACACGCTAAAGGCATAGTGCATCGAATCAAACAAAATGTTAATCTAAATGTTTATTTGTGCTCCTTTATTTTGCTCCCAGGCTGACCGGAGCAGAAGAGAACAAGCGTTGGTATCTGGCGGTGACGTGTGCCACCCTCTTCTTCTACACAATCGCCACCATGGCCTTCACCTTCATGTACAAGTACTACACACACCCCATCGCCTGTCAGTTCAACAAGGGCCTGCTGTGGATCAACCTGGGGCTGTGCGGCTTCATGTCCTTCGTCGCTGTCACGCCGTGCGTGAAGCAGAGTGAGTTGATGAAACACACACACACACACACGTCTGTCATCAACTCTTGGTGAAGAAATAACACTTAGTGCATATGGAATCATGAAAAACATCCCGCTGCTGAAACCAGAGCGGCTGCAGATAATAATAATTAGATGTAAGCTAATATCAGCTGTTTCTCTCGTGCGGCTTTGTCTGCACACGTTTGTTTTGATGATTGAAGCATGCAGCTGCTGCAGAGCTGGAAATAACTGGAATC